>NW_020291224.1:0-27259 GCF_003184625.1 Aspergillus neoniger CBS 115656 | reverse complement strand
ATTTTATTTTATTTTATTTTATTTTATTTTATTTTATTTTATTTTATTTTATTTTATTTTATTTTATTTTATTTTATTTTATTTTATTTTATTTTCGGTTTTCGTTTTTCTATCTTATTCCTATCGATTAGCTTCTCCGATTTCTGTTTCTCCTCTCGCACAGCCATGGTCACCACACGTAATAGTAAGATACTCAAGCATGTTAGGGACGACGACGAGTCCTCCGACCCAGATGATGAGGCTTCCAGCACATCAGGCGACGAGACTCCCAACGACCCAGCCTCGACCCACATCTACGGCCTTGCCTCCTATTTCTGCACACGGGAAGAATTCCATGACGTCTTGAGCCAGTTGTACGACATGCAAGACCAACCTTCATACAGGCGAGGTTATCCCAGTGTCATGCATGACATGTTCAACAAACTGCACATCACCGTGATGAGCTGGACTTGGCAGTGGAGCCAAGAAAAAAAGGACCAGCATCTCTCGAAAGACGAAAAGCAGGACATCATTGCCAGCCTCCAGGGCCAGTGCGTTCAGGACGACTGGGATAGTATCAGAGCTTTATCTCCGCCGGCAGTTCGCGGGAATCTGTGTGGTGTTCTACTCCAAGCAATGCTTTATCAATTCATCTTCGCAACATTTATCGAATCTCCCTTTTGGTTCATGGATGGCAGGATCGATTCTACCGACGTCGAAGGTGATCCTCAGTTCCCTCGACGGTTTCGGCATCTGTATGATAGACTACGTGCAGCAACCGGCTTTGGTGCAGCATGCTTGAAATCATTGGTCATATCGGAGTCCAATGCGAACGGCCCCTTCGTCGGCGTGCCTCATGACACGGAACTTGCCCGGAGCAATTTTGCCCGCCGTAAGACATTAATAACTGCTTTTAGAGATGAACTTCTTGGGCGCAGGGTCTTCCAACTTCTTCTTCGCCCCTTGGAAGATGAGGCTGTGATAGCAGAACGCAACGACGCGCTTCAGGACCTCCTTGAACAAGCAGTTAAGACAGTCCTCTACACCGAGGGTGGGATCTACGGCAACTCTGTGATAACTCGCCTACCCGAGCTGCCGGTCTTTGACTACGAGGATGACCGCATGACCTCGCACTATTATCACTTCATCAACGATCGCCGCATTCGAGGCTTTGCACCTGCCCAGGGGGGTTGCAGCCTCATTGTTGCTCGCCCGGGACTCGCCTATGCCGACATGCAATCGTTTGGTCAATTTGCGAAGCGCTCGCCTTACCAAATGTTCCCGGCGGAAGTGGTGGGCGAGATAATCCCGGAGAAGACCTGTACCAAGTCCAAGGCGATGTCCCGAAAGACGAAGTCCAGCAAGACGACGAAGTCCAGAAATAAGAAGGCAAAAACGGATTCCAAACCCGATTCCAAGTCTGTGGTCTCCGAGACCCCCTCTGAGTCTCAGGTATCCAACGCACCCGATGCCGACAACGACTCCAAGGAAAAAAGAGAGGAGAAGCAGAAGATCCCCACTCTGGAGCATCTGACGCCGCGGCTAAGGAAGACCTTCTGGCGGGACTGAATGATATACATTGGCTGTTGGTCTTCCACTCATCCAATCCATCCGTAACAAGAGCCAGCTCTCCATGTGTCTGATTTCTGGTTTTTTCTTTCTTTCTTTTTTTCGGGTATTGTGTAGGTTTTGGTTTCCAATTACTATTGTATCGCCGCTCCTCGTGATTGTTATGTGATAATTTTAATTTACTCATTACCGAGAGCTGCTCATTTTAAGCTTAGGGGCCGTTCGTGTATCTGTGTGTCTGTGTATGTGTGTCTGTGTGCAGATGTACTTTTGGTATTGTTGTACTATTTGCTGATTTATAGTGAATTTGATTGCTTCACTAGGATGGCATACGATACCAAATTGCTATCAACCTCGCGATTTTTTTCGCCGGCATGGGCTCGTTCCTTGATCGGCATATTGATTGCTGAATTCACGAGCGGTACACAAGTCCCATGCCTGCTGCAGACAGTATCAATACCATCAAGCCGGTGTCTGTCGGTTGTTATTTCCGACATCTAAAAGGTCCTATCAAGTTAATTCCGTGTAAGCTGGAACTCTCCGTATTCCGCTACTCTCCGTGTAGTGCAGCCACCTCAACCTACTGTATTGCATCTTCTCTTGTGGGGCAGGAACTTATTGGATACAAGGCCCGTGCTCTTTTCTTTTTCTTTTTTCTTTTTTCTCTTTTCTCCCTGCCTGGACCTCTCTCGCCAGTCCAAAGTCCGTTTCAAGTCCCACGACCCGTGTTTGGGGAGGGTTCATTGGCTTCTGTGTCAGCCTCTTGCAATAGTCCGGTTGTGAATTAGCCATCGGCAACGCTGCTTCCGGTCCAGCGCCCGGGGTTGATGACGGAAAACACATCTAGGACCAGTCAGCCACCTCCTTGGCATCGGATAGTTATTCTCTTGGATATCCGCTCATCGATTCCTCCGAAGATAGGGGAGGGCACCATGCTTTTGCTCCAAAGTTACTATCATCTGAATCAGGGGGTGGTCTTGTGGTCGTCCGGTCTGCTACGGGTCCGTACACGACACCGTCAGGGACGCCACGAGGTCCAGCCTATGATGATCTAGACGACACGGTTGGGAGGTTTCATCCGAAGGAAAACAAGCGTGTTGTTGATCTTTCGGCGAAATAGGGATGGGGGACGCCACCCTCGTAACTGGTATTCCGGGTCTCACCGAACGGCAAGAGGGCGAGGGGCCATTGGTATGAAGAACCAGCTGTGTGACCCCGGGGAAGCAGTTTCCCGTGCCGACAAGGTTTGGCTGATACTGAGGGCGTTTGTGCTATTGCCCCGTGGACACTCGTAGGTGCTTTGACTTGCCCGTGAGTGACGATGGATCGATCAGCCGTCTACCGAAAAGGGGCAACGGTCAGCAGCACTGAGGCCAAGGAGGCTTTTCAGGTCGTCCTCGTATGTGTCTCTGACTAGGATTGGGCCGCGGACAGATGAGGATGGATAAAGACGGATTTTCTGGAAGAGGGGCTGGAATTCTGTGACAGCGCCATCATACGGCAGCGTTCTGGCTAGTTGATATTTTTGCGTTAGCACGAGCTCGATAACTCCATCTCCGACAGCTGTTTCTTTTGTCAGAACGGGAATCATATCCATCCCTTCGTGACAATGTGCCCTACTTCGACGAAAGACTTTCGCCGTGGCTTCCTGACGGTTTCATCGACAACCAGGCAGCATCCATCGATCATGATGTGAGATCCGGTATACTCAATGATTTCATTCAACACGTTCAAAGGGATAACAACTGCTCAGGGCCATTTCCCGGGGGCTAAAGCGGCGAAATGTGAAGGGAAGGAGGAGAGGCGACCGGGGGAAACCGACATCATCGGAGTCGATCACCATATCCTACACACAAAGTGAGGCAACCCCCTGCTGCCACTTCACTATTGGAGCTGACTGGTAGATAACCGAATTTCATCCTTGTTGATTGTGTGTCCCGATGGATGAATGTCCAGTTAGTCCACAAAGACCCTCCAGTCAGTCGATGGCAGAGGCTGGGGGTAGATCACGACGGTCAGCAGAAATCGAATGGACCTCTGAGCCGGGTGACCTGCCCCGGAAGGTCACCGAGGGGGCCCCTTCCACAGCCTGGTTGGTGGCAACTATCTAGTAGTCCACCTAGTAAGTAGGTGCGAATCGGCCGACGCAAGGATGGGGACGGCGGTTTCACATCGGTTCATCGTGGCTGATCACTCGCAGTTTTCCTTTCTTGACCCCCTCCCATCTTTCCGCGAGCTACTCACCCCCGGCCTCAGCGACGACGATCATTGATGGAAGAACCATCGTCCATCTGTAACAACAAGGTACAAGGACCCTCCGCGACGGGATAAAGAGGGACGAGCCGAACGTGGGACACGCAGCTTCCATGGGTGCCGCTGGCTCACGGCCAATGCAGGTTTCACCTCGGGAGAATGGCGGCCATACGCGACCGGGAGGCGACCTTCATGTGCAGGACATCCGACACGGATCTCAATGGCTGATCCTGTGGCCACCTGTTACATCGGCGGACCAGGCAGATGAGCGAGCGAGCGAGGCTTCAGCCTGGGGATGAGTTCACACGGGCGCGGGGGACGGAGTGGGCCTGGATGAACCCCCGGGTGCGTCGGGGAGAGAGCTCTACACTGGCCAAAGAAAAGAGGGATATAGCTGTTGCCACTGAAGACACCATCGGAATGTCGTGGCATAGCCTCACTGTGAGTAATAAGATTTTGTAGCCGGTAGTTGCCTAACTATGTATGTGGAGTGTAGACTTTGTACCCCAGCCTTGGCCTTGGATGGTCGGCAGAGCTGCCTGATGAAAAAGTGGGAATTTCTATTTGATCATCCACAGTGGGTAAGCAGACTTGATAGGAAGATAGAAAGTGCGATTATATTCAACAGTTAGTAGTACATAGAAGGGACGTATCTGGAGAGTGGAGAGAGATACAGTATCTATCGACTATCAAGATACATACTTACTCATACTCCGGTTTAGGGCCAAGACAGATCCACCGGCAGTGGTACCGGAGCCGGGCCGGGTTCCTTTCCGGTGGTTGGTTCGGGTTGAGGTTGACCATGAGGAAACACATCGGGATTAGTACTTAGTCGTAAAAAGTATGGGGAAGAAGGAAACAAATGGGGGGAGGAGTGTGACATTCTGATCCAATTGTATCATGGAACATCGGAGAAATGGGGAAGCGGCACGAGCTAACTGGCGAGTCCGCCTAATCCCCGGAATCCCGAGCTGGCTGGTGTGTCTTGATCGATCGTTTTCTCGGTCTCTCTCTTGCTTCTCCTCTTCGCTTCTTGCCTTGCTTACTGTTTGGTTCCGGGGATAACCATAGCCAAGCCCTAACACACTTGTTCTAGAAGGCGGGAAGGGGGAGCTGGAAATTTGAGAGGTAGGCAGTATGGAGTAAGGTAGTACTAGTACTCCTGTCTACCGGCTATCTATCCAGTTAGATCACGAGTACTCGTGGGTTAAGGAAATGAAGGGTCCGGCTAACCGGCCAGGAACCGGATCAACGACCAAACCTTCCAACATATACTCACTCACACCTTTTCCCTTATCAGTATATCAAAAGGGCATTATCAACCATCCCGTGTAAAAGCCGGCGATAATAATTATGAAAAAATTATTATCACCTAGTTTGGTCATATCGCCATCATTTCCCCAGAATTACCAGCGCCCTGGCCCTAACCCTACAGACTAGCATGGTTCCACGTGGTAGGATAGAGGGGCCAAGGAGAAAAAAAAAAGAAAAGGAACGCCAATGCAACAGTTCATTAAACACTTATTTATTCCATGTTGTTAGTTGTATAGTGGTTACGTTGGGTTCGGTACACCAAGGAAAAGAACGTAGCTGAAATCAATGGTCCGGTGAAGGTTAAGAGCCCTTGTCCAGATTCCTGTCAGATCGAGGCTCATTTTTGAGTCAAATCATTAACCAAGCGGATATGTAAACCAAAAACAATGAAAACCTCCCTTCGCTTCGGTTGTTCATATATTCAATCCATGATGGACAATAATTATTTGGAACCATTGCCCCTTCATCGCCCAGATCCTGACTCAGCAGCCAGCGTCTGCATGTCCTGATTTGAACTAGTGAACAACCCTTTTCAGTTAGCTTGGTTCTCGGAGCCAATCAGAAACATCCATGGGCCCCTCTCTCATTTTCCTCACTACTAATAAATTCTTTTCTCATTTCAAATTGTTTTCGCCTTTTTGTCCGTTTTCGTCAATTTGCTTCTTTTACCCTCGCTTTTCTTGTTATTTTTCCTCCTCTTCATTATCATGATTATTATACATGGTACCTCTTCGGTTGTCATTATTACGATGGATAATGATTCATAATTGGTGCACACCGTAGTTCTCGAAAGAGCAACAGGAGATAACCAGCCTGAAAATATACACACTATTACCATCAGGTACACCGGGCTACGTAGAATCCACCAGCAACGGGGGCATCTTGGTTGAAAGCATACTTTTTTTTTCAGAGTTCTTACCGCAATCAGATATTACACCAGGACCTACCTACCCATGGCACATGCATAACCGCAGCATTAGTTAGCCTGGTAGTCTAATTAGCAGTCTAATAATTATAAAGTACGTATTAGCATTTGGAGATGATGGATGATTGATCAGGAAACGCCTGGGGTGCCCCAAACTCTATCCGCTTCGATGTTGCGACCGTCACCTCACGTCAAACAGTTCACCGTCATGGATTTCTCCAGGTAACGAGTTTCCGTTGGAGTGATCAACCCAGCGGGTGGTACTCTGGGGGAAATCCAGCCCGACTTCTCCAGTGTGATTCGCTCTGCCTTCCCAACTGAACCACCGGACAGACAGACTTAGTCTGCCTTTAACGTAAGGAGATTGATTATCGGGCTCGGGGATGGCTCCACCGCGCTGTGGCCACGGGCGAAACTTCATCCTCGTTTTTTCTTTTCCTTTCCCCCCCCCACAATCTGAGCGAAATGCAGAAAAAGCCTAAACCCGCAGCTTCTTAATAATAACCAACGGTAGATAACTACGTGCTACGTGCTAGATACTACGGTGCACTCTACTGCTACTTTGCTATTTAGTCTACTAGTCAAGCAAAGGCCAGCCCATCCTCCACACCCCGTCAGCCCGCCCATAATACGTATAGCCCTCCCCCGGTGTGTCTGTCTGCAGCCCTCCGCTACCATCAAACTTTCTATCTTTTTTTTTTCCCTCTCTTTCTTTTCCCTTTCCCTTCCTCTCTGTCTTGCTCCTGTTTCTCTCTCCTCTCTCCTTTTCCTTTTCCTTTCCTTCTCTTAGTGTAGCGCCTCTATCTTCTTTCCGCTTGACAACTTACAACCACCTCTCCGCTCCGCTCCCTTCTTCTTTTCGCCATGGCTCCCACTACCCGGGATCCTGAGGCTCTCGCCGTCCACCACGACTCCGACATCATGGCTGATGATCTGGCCGAGAAGAAGATCTCCGCCCATGAATCCTCCCCGGAAAATGACCCTTTTGGCAATGAGGAGTGTGGTGAGGTCAAGTACCGTGTCATGAAATGGTGGCACTGCGGTATATGTAAGGTTCCTCGGAGCTTCTCCCCAAGCACAACCTCCATCAAGAGTAAAGGAACACCGTCTGAGCTGAATCGTGATAGTGATGATCGCGGAGAATATCTCCCTGGGAATTCTGTCCCTGCCATCGGCCGTGGCGACTCTCGGAATTGTCCCGTGAGTGCTTCCACTTTGTCAACTTTCATTCTATTCCGTACCCTCGCTAATATGCCTCATTCAGCTCCATCTTCCTCATCTTGGGTTTGTCTGGCATTTCCTGGTACACTGGCTATGTCATCGGCCAGTTCAAGCTGCGCTATCCCCAAGTCCACAGCATGGGTGATGCGGGAGAAATTCTCTTTGGCCGCATTGGCCGCGAAATCCTATTCTTTGGCCAATTGCTGTTCTGCATCTTTTTGATGTCAAGTCACATTCTCACTTTCACCGTGCTGTTCAACACCATCACTGGTCACGGCACCTGCACCATCGTCTTCGGTGTTGTCGGTTTGATCGTCAGCTTCATCGGTGCCCTGCCTCGTACCATGGGCAAGGTGTATTGGATGTCTCTTGCCTGTATGTCCAGCCCACCCCCTCTTTGCTGCTTGGTTCTCAGACCGAGACTGATGACCTTTTCAACAGCTTGTACCAGTATCACCATTGCCACGATCGTCACCATGGTGGCCATCGCCGTGCAAGCACCTGATCATGTTCAGGTTGACATCACCACCCATCCTAGCTTCTCGACCGCTTTCCTATCAGTGACCAACATCGTCTTCGCCTTCAGTATGTCCTTGTGCATGTTGTTCTCTTTTCTCGGAGCGTCCTTCCTAATCCTTGCTCTGCAGTTGCTCACGTGGCCTTCTTCGGATTTGCCTCGGAAATGGAGGATCCTCGCGACTTCCCCAAGTCGCTGGCTATGCTGCAGGTCACCGATACGACCATGTACATCGTCACCGCCATGGTCATTTACCGCTACGCCGGTCCGGATGTTGATTCCCCGGCTCTGTCCTCTGCCGGTCCGCTGATGAGCAAGGTTGCCTACGGCCTTGCCATTCCTACCGTGAGTGTCTCCTCCATATTTCGTTTCCATTTTGCATACTAATATACTCTCCGTGGTAGGTGATCATTGCCGGAGTTGTGTTCGGTCATGTCGCGTCCAAGTATATCTACGTCCGCGTCTGGCGCGGCTCTCCCCAGATGCACACCAACAGTCTTTCGGCTGTCGGATCCTGGGTCGCCATTGCACTGGGCGTGTGGGTGATTGCTTGGATCATTGCCGAGTCGATCCCCGTATTCAATGATTTGTTGAGTTTGATCGTATGCTATCCTAGCCCCTGAGACGTGCGGTAAATGTGTTGTCACTAACGGGAGTTGTGATTGCAGAGTTCTCTCTTCGGTAGTTGGTTCAGTTGTAAGTTCCCCTTCTCACCCTTTCCGCCTTTTCTGTGGAACCCCAGGCTTATCGTTTCATTTCAGACGGACTCCCTGCCATGTTCTGGTTGGTCATGAACCGTGGACAGTATACTGCCTCGCCCAGAAAGATTTTCCTGACCATTGTCAATCTCGTCATCTTTGCCATTGCCTGCGCTATTGTATGTTGTCAACTTATCTATTCTCGTTCTACAATTGTACATTGATACTAACAAGACCAGTGCGGATTGGGTCTTTACGTCTCTGGCAAGGCCATCCACGACAGCTCTTCCTCTGCTAGCTGGACGTGCGCCAACAACGCCTCCACCTAAGGGTGGGTTGAGTCCTTCCGGGACCCGGCGGATTCTTCACGGGATCCCCCTCGCCTCCCTCTCTGCTAATCTCCCAGATCGAGCTGGGCTGTTCTGGGGTATTCAACTTTGCGGTGTTGGAATTGGTGTTTGATGGGTCATTTTCGATGAGTTCTGAGGAATGGTTTTTCATGTCATGATTTTGTTTTGCGTCTATGGTTTGGTTTTCTCCTCTAGCCGGCATCTACTCGTACCTACTACCTGTCTGTTCATTGCATGTTATTTCCCTCCCCCTTGTGTACGGAATGTATATACTATTGCTGCCATTATTACTACTACGACTATGACTACTACTCTATCCTGGTTGGTCCACTCGGTGGGTGGCTACTGCTGGGTGGAAATGGATGCAGAGATTCTCTGCGGTGCATTGCATCGCGTCGCGAAAATTTGGTTCTTGCATTTGGGTTTAAAGAAAACAGCGCGCGAGTCTTTGATACATCTAGAAATATAAACTTATTCACGATGAAGCGTTGTTGGGCACTAGGGCTGATGTTACTATGAAGTACTACCTTGCAGGTTCCGCAATTTGTCCAGACTTGTTCGGATTCTCCTGTTTCCAACGACCTTGTTTTAGGCTTCATCTTAGCGGTACCTAGCACGCCACCAGTCCAGCCGCATCCGATGAATAGCCGCTAATACACCACAATGGCTGATCTCCCACCTGATCCTCGTAGCAGCAGGCGTCCTTCGGTGCTGCTCCGACTGGCTGGTCCTGAAAGCATTGTCGGCGCCGGCCACAACCCTAATTCGTCTGCCTGACGGGCAGTTTTGTTAGTGGAGGGTTCAGGGACATATTTGGGGCACTAGTAAGTCTGGGCAGGGGCAATGGTGATGGCGGATTGGAGGAGTGAATTGGTGCCGAAGCCGAGTGGGGAGCTATTTCGTTAGTGTGTTGGTTACCCGGAACATCGTGCATGTGAGAGAGCATTCAGGGTAGAAGCTGACAGAGATACACACTCACCTTGAAGATGGGTTCGAGTTCAAAACAGCAAGGTGTCATTGTACTTTGATGAAATAGAATCAACCTGCAGCTTCAGCATAAGCGACAGAACAACCCTCCGCAGACTACATGCACAGATTTAACTCATCCCCACGCCAACCCTCACCTACGTCTCTCTCTCTCGCTCGCTCTCTCTCATATGCGCGCAGACCAAGTGCATCCCTTCCGCAACATGCCGGGTGGGTCGCTGTTCCACTGAGGAAGAACTGTTCAAGACTCTAAATAGTCCCCATGGTCCAACCCAAGAGAATTGGTCATGGAAGCTTTTCCTCCACTTGTCAGGCAATGTCTCGCCGATGTGCTGATTGACAAAGGCGTGGTTACTGGTCCAACGTTATAGCAAGCATTTCCACCCCCGCCAATGCGGCGTCGCTGCCTGTTGATTATCCAGGCAATCTTCCTGCTAGGCCTGCTCGCTGCATTTTACCTCACACAATTACAGTCCCAGGCGCTTCTACAGCAAGACCCTGGCACGATCAACCCTCTCAAGGTTGCCATTCCCCAGACAGTCCACCAACTCTTCATCTCGACACCAGGATCCCGCGGTTCCAGCTTCTATCCGGATAGACATAGCACCTCGTGGCTCCAATCAGGATGGAAAGTCGAGTACTGGAGGGAGTCTTCCTGCTACGAACTTGCGCAGGAACTCGATGATACTGGGTCATACGCAGCCACATTCCAAGCCCTACCCGCTCCTATCCTTAAATCCGACTTTTGCCGCTACTTGATCTTATTCGGGCGGGGTGGGATTTACAATGACCTCGATGTCCACCTTCTCCACCCGTTGCCGTGGCCAGTCATGGGTGCAGTCAAAGATGGTGTTGATGAACCACCCGCTGTGATTGTGGGCCTGGAGGGCGATGCCGCCACAACTGGCCTGCCTCGATCTCCGCAATTTGTTCAGTGGACCATGGCATCCGTTCCTGGTCACCCCATCTTTCTTGACGTGTTGCAGTCCATTGTTGACCGCACAGCCCACTATATCTCCACTCAGACTGCAGAGGCTGGTGCGGACATCGACGTGATGAGCTGGACCGGTCCCAGTGCGTGGACAGATGCGGTGCTGGGATATCTACAGTGCGATGATGAGCAGGTTCAGCAGCTCCGCGATCTTCACGAGGTGGTTCGCGTTCGCGACGTGATCATTCTTCCGCGACGATCCCTTGCTGTCCTCCAGGGCGAAGATCAGACTGCACCAGATGTTCTGGTTAAGCATTATTTCTCGGGAAGCTGGAAGACGTGTGCTCGAGAATGGCTTCGCTGGCTGTGGCCGGGGGTTTGTTAACTGCTGCAGGTCATAAACAAAGAAAAGAAAATGAAACCCCGGTGGATTCAATGATTATATTGGTTTGAGAGTACTTCGATTACATTCGTAGTTATACAATCGTCTCGCTCGTCATATCAACTGATAGCGGGTCATATTAGTGGTGGCAAGCCGTCGTAGGGTCGCCTTCCTCAAAATTCGTGGACAAGAAAGCGTATCCTTTTTTATTCCTCCCATCTCACGATGTCACTCGATCAAAACATCTGATCGGATACATCTAGCCCTCGATCAAGTTCGTCCGCCTCCTTGCGCAGTACCTCCGCCCGGAATTTTCGGAAGGCCGTCTCGATTCTCTGCCTTCGATCGGGATCCGCCGTGATGCAGCGACTTCCACTCCAAGCTCCTCCCAAGAAACCTACAGTGGGGTGATTACTTAGTAGAAGCCCTCTAAATAGGATATTGAGATCGTTCAGATGCAGAAACCTACCAAGTTCGCCGCCTAAGAAGAACCCTCCCGCGCTAGCAAAGAAATAGGTGGTGAAATCACCCAGGGTGGTGGGTTTCAGCAGGGGAGTGATATCTGGGATAGGCTCTGTTTTGCAACAATGTCAGTATACAGCAGTCTAGTAGAAGGAGCACTGGAATTAGTGAATACCAGAACGTCCGCCGGCAAAGACAACGTGAGTAGGCTTTTCGCGGGCGCGAAAAACCTCGAAGAAGGCCTTGCGTGAACTTCTTAGACGGAAAGCAGCATAGAGACCGAGTCCGAGACCAACGGCTGAGCCAATTGTCGTCCACCAGGCGACCTTTTGTGTGGCTGTGGTGAGAGCGTCGCGGTCTTCAGAGCGCAGGTCATGCTGCAGATGCTCCTCCGCCAGACGGGCGAGCTCGTTGTTGCGGCGATTGCGAAGAGCAGGGTAAAAGTCGGGCATGGTGAAATTGAGAAAGGGGTAATCATAGACAAAGTGTCACTACTAGTATCGGAGTACAGAGAGGGATAATGACCAGTGACAGACTTTATAGGGGATGGATGAGGGTGTAGATAGACCAAAGCAGGGCGGGGGCAGGACACGTGATGACGTCATGAACCGGGGTTTTGTTCTGGATGATCAGGTACTACTAGTTATATGACATTTTGATTGTCTTACATGTTATGTTAGATCAGAAATACTCCAGTCATATCACTGAGTGCCTTAGTGAGCCCAGCTGTCGGGGTATCGTTGTTGCCGAATTGAACTCTGTGCGGATACAGAAAGTAGTGCTGTCGAATATATATGTTGGTCCTAGCGAGCCCTTCCTGCAACGAGTGGAGTTCTAAAGTGTCAAAAAGTTTGTTTAGGGTCTCGGTTTTGGTTTCCCCTTCCCTACTTGCTATTTGCCATTGTCGCGAGAAATTACCGACATACTCCAGATGTATTAAGAACAGTGACCATAACTAGTAGTAAACTACTACTTAGTATAGTGACGGAGTACAACAATCAGGCGATGAGGCACCAAGGCACCAGAGCGGTGGGGAGTTTCTGCCAATCCCGTGACCCACGTGTCACGAAGTCAATTAATCCCAAAATAACGAGTTGATCAATCAATTAATCTCCTACGCGACGCGTTTCTTGATCTTCAACTTTCACCGTCTTTCTAGTTGGCAGCTCAGGTACTCCGTATAGGTACTAGGCTGGCTTTCCTCTGCTCTGATATGGTGCCAATGCTTCCATCTCGAATGTCCTTCCTATCCTTCTCTATTGTTTCGGCGGCCTTAGGTGCTGCTGGTCCCGTTACCTCACTTTCCTAGTAACCATTCTTGAACACCATGGTTCACATTCAAGACCTCCCCCGGGAGCTGCTTCTGCAGATTTTCTCCTCCGTTGCCCATAGCAATCCTTCCAACCCACAGGATCAGACCACCAAGTCTCCCGATGAAAGCGCCAAGACCAAATCTCAACAACCCCCTGCCGATAGACTGTTCCCACGCCCTCCTTGGGTCGCCGAGGATGAAGATGATGAGACTGATGAGACTGATGAGGAGATTCCGGGGAACAATGGCAAGGGAGTGAGCGCACAGACCCAGGAAATCATCGATTTGTACAATCTGTGTCGGGTGTGCCACTTGTTCCGCGGACTCGCCCAGCCCCTGCTGTTCGAGCATGTTGACTTGTCTGGCTTCCCTGGCGATCTGCGAAACTTCGTTTCCATCACTCGTGCCGTCCTCCGCCGTCCCAGCCTTGGCGAACATATCCGCAGCCTCTCCGTTCTTCCGGACCACGATCATCATGTCTTTCATAAAAGCCCGCAGCCTCTAACCGCCAACGACCGAAAGCTCTTTACCTCATCCATACGTGATCTCCGCTTGGACAAGGAGGACGAGCGCGACTGGATGACTGTCTTGAAGGAAGAGGAGTTCGACTACAGTCTTATGGTCGTCTTGCTTATCCTGAAAGCCCCAAACCTCCGCATGTTGACATTGGCGGGAGGTTACTTTGCCATGAAGCCACTCGAACAAGCTTGGAAGCGCCATCCTGCCATACTGTCGAAACTTGAGGACCTGTGGTTCGAGGGCGACGACCTCCTCAAGGGCTACCCGCTCGCTTTTTATGAGGAGATGATTAGTCGGCTCCAGTTACGCTCGATAGATATTGAAGAAGCCCACCTCAGTGACGACTTGTTCCCCGCCTGCTGGACTCCACAGTCTCTGACCATGAGCCGGATCGGCCTACACCTCTGCCATATCGATGCCCCCTCTGTCACCAAGTTACTCCGCGCATGCCGCACAGTGACCTCCTTCACTTACGACAACTTTACCACGGACCCCGAGGACCAGCCTCATAACCTCCGCCCCGTTCGCGAACCCACCGCCCCCGAACTAAGCGCCGCGCTCCTACCCCACAAGGACACCCTAGAAGGCTTGACAATGACCTGGAACCGCGAACCCTGGGAGCGAGAGAACATCCAGGATTATGTGGCCCGCCAGGCGAAGATCGGCTCGCTGCGCGACTTCTCCGTGCTCCGGCGACTGACCATCCAACAAGCTTTCCTGCCGCCGCAGCCCCAGTTTCCTTCCACACTCGAAGAGCTCACTGTCGAAGACTGTAACATTTCGGTCCGTGGTTTGGCCGAGCATCTGGCCCAGGAGCGTCGCCAGGGACGCCTTCCCGCACTCAAGAGCGTCAAGATGCTCGCCGTGGACATCACCGACCCCGTCAAACTCCCGGGTCAGCAGATCCCATTTGGCGAGACACCGGAGCAGTGTTGTACTACTATCAAGAACCTGTTCAAGGATACGTCCGTCGATTTAACCATCCTTCCTTATCCGGACTGTCCGCAAAATATCGCTGGCAACTCCGACCTCGACGACTACTCTGATGATGACCCCTACGATATGACTGATGAACAGCATATTCCAGGCGATGCTCATGCAGGCGATGCAGGCACAGGGGGACCATTACATGGATGATGAGTTCGACGAGTGAAGATGATGACCGAGCGAGTTGATGACGATGTTCACGAGTAATTTGGAAAATGTATCACCTTCATAATATCTATATTTGACTAGGCTGGATCTAGACTGGGCTGGATTCTCTCAAACTTTCGGATTGTTGATGGGCATCGTTACAGGCGATGGGAAATCTGGCACGTATCTTTCGGAAATCAATTTTGGCTTTCTGGCAGTGAACTTTCCTTCGGCGGAGCAAACTTTTCAGGGCAACATGATTATGGGAGCTGCAGAGAGCCAGTCTTGTTCCTTCGGGTGCAACCATACACGCCACACAATTCACTTGCTGGAAGGCCCCGTCATTGCCTCCGTTTACACATCGACGGCATCGTTATCATCATCATGGCAACCTGTCGACACGAAGATAACATCGATAGTATCCTCGTTGTCCTCATTCCAGATATAATCACCCGAGACCTTGAGACCGCGATAATCTGGCAACGGAGACGGAGGCTCAACCTGAGCAATCCCTAACGTCACAGCAGTTCCTCCCTGAGGCCGCTTATGCGCCCGATGTCCCTTGAACTGCAAATAGTACCAGTACCCGCCGAAGCCAGGATAGGTGTAGCC
This sequence comes from Aspergillus neoniger CBS 115656, assembly GCF_003184625.1. Taxonomy (NCBI): domain Eukaryota; kingdom Fungi; phylum Ascomycota; class Eurotiomycetes; order Eurotiales; family Aspergillaceae; genus Aspergillus; species Aspergillus neoniger. The sequence goes on along the minus strand of NW_020291224.1, from coordinate 12,094 downwards.
GCCTAGATTGGTGGCTACCCAACTGCCCCCATTCGTCTGGGGACTGCCCTGCGGATCCCAGAGGAAGAACTTGCCTCCATCGCGCACTGCATAGTTCCAATCTGCATCGGCGGGGTTTGGGAATAACCGTGTGTTCCAAACTTGGAAGGTTCGTCGTGCGCTTCCGAACTTGTAGTAACTGTATACGCCGCCGTCTGAGCCGAGTGTCTTGCCGCTATTGACATCTTCGATATAGTAGCATTCACCGTAGTGGATGCCTAGGCTGCTGGTGGCTGGCCATTTCTCATCCGCGAGGGTGTATTCCACATCGTCAGGTGGCAGTGGCGTAAGATGAGCCAGGGCAGGAGTGACCGGTGGTTGCAGTAGACTCGGCTGGAGGGCTGGGTAACCGTAGACCTGCTTGAAGAGTGCCGTGGTCGTAAGGACAGTCAAGGCCCAGGCTAAGAAACTACACATGATGATGATTAGGTGTAGATGCAGGTTGCAGTATAGCTGCTGAAGTACAAGAGCGTCTGAAGGCACACACCCAGGGGTATGTGGGCCGTGTGATAAGCACATGCTTATATAGCAAGTTAAACCTTCTGCACCCTGCTGCGAACATGGACAGTGTGTCGTAATCGTCACACCATTGTCTGGAAGACCGTGGACGATGCGCAGGTTACCTGCCATTGATTCTTTGGGCAGAGGTTTGTGCCATAGTGTAACGAGACTATCGTAGGCGAAGTATAAAGGCCAAGTTAAAGTTAAAGAGCTATATGTACTGGCTAATGCTCGTGCAGGACTGGGAATGGCTGAGTTGGAGAGGCAGGTTGGGGCTGTTCTGTTGACAATGTGACTACGATGGTGGACTGGAAGGTTTAAACCTAGTACACTTTGAACTTCAGACCCGAGTCTCACATGCTCGCAGAGCGCTTGAAAGAAATGCTATGCGGCGTTAAACCGATGGCTTCGTGGGGTGATATGGCCAAAATAATAGCGATCACATCGACGGAAAGTCTCGCAAGGCCACCGAGACAATATTGACAGCAGATCATCGGCGCAGTACCGTGGTGTTGACCTGAAGCTATCCTGCACACCGGTGTAGGGTTTTTGGGTTAAGTAGAGGCTCTTAAGGTTTCAAGAGGTGCAACATAGCTGATTTACAGTTTACAATCACCCAATTGTGACGACGCAACCATCGGTGCGTTTCTGGGAAACAAGAGCAATTCCCGGCACGAAGAACCCTGTCAGATGTTGGGATTAGAGAGTGGCACTTGCAAGACTGTAGTATCCCATTCCCAGGCCGCCCGGAGAGAATTCTGTGCATGGGTGGTAGTTAGTCCATGGATCTGCTCGGTCTTGAGCAAGATATCGAACAGGGCCTCTTGCTCCCGTCTATCGGTCATGCGATCGCCACCTAGAATCATTAGTCAGTAAGAGAATTTCTTTACCATGAAGAAAAGACAGCATACACATGGATACTCCCATGCAGGCGGAAACGAGTGCTGGAGCGGTTTTGTTAGAGATGGCTATCCCACAAAGACTTAACACATGGTGCTTGACCTCGGCCTATCGCAGTTAGCGATCAGGCTCGACTACCAACGGAATTGTACATGCAATACCTCTCTTCGTGCGATGGCTGCCTTGCGTCCAGGCCCAAGGCGGGGCACTGTAGGGTCGAATACGGCCAGGAGAAGACGGGCAAGGTGCCAGTGTTGAATACCTGTGACTGTAAGCGTCGTCAGTGTCGATATTTCTGACCTTTGAAGTCAACCCCTCACCGATGCAGTCATCCAAATACCACAGAACAGGAAATATCTCCCCCTTGTCAGTGTTTGGGGGTCGACAATACAAGGGATCGAAGGTAGGCGGAGTCAGAGCTTGCCATTGCCGGTTGTAGGCACACAGTTCCTCATATTGCGACCGAATCTGACCTTCCTCGCCATAGCAATACCGGAGCACATCGACACAGTGCAGCACCACTCGATTCGCCCAGGTAGGATCGTCTGTAGAATCCAACTGTCGATAGACAGACCCGTCACAGCAGCTCAGATCGAGCTCGGCGACACGCTGTTCGAGAAAAGCCTTGTGAAACTCTTGTCGGATGCCAACCCAAAAGGCCGCCAGTTGGAGTCCACCACAGCGCAATGCAGCGTGGCCCTGAGCGTTGAGGAACACTTGGGTGCCATGCAGATGGGTTTTCCCGTCAACGCCAGCCAGGGCCGCTGTGGCTCATGCTTGTTAGCAATTTAGACATAGAAAGGCAGGTGAACGAGCCGACTAACCGTCGAATTCCTCGTAGAAACGCAGGATGACGGACGCGGCCAGGAGGTCCACGTTATGAATTTCCGTGTCATCTGCTGACATCAGATGGGAAATGCAGAGAGACTGGTAATTGAGGGCCATTCCATCCCCAAGATTGGGGAGATGTCTCCCCGCAAAGGCGACCGGGCGGGTCCCTGTGGATTGCCAGCGGCCGAGGTGTCGTGCAGCTGCCGAGTAGACAGCGTAGAGCAAGGCTGGACACTGGACCGCGCGATCGGGCATTACAAGGGCAAAATGTTTACCAGCATCGCAGGAAGTGAACTGCATCCAACAAACTCAGGGGCTGCTTTTGCTGAGGATTGCGATAGTAGACCTTACCCATGGGGCCAGCTCTTCAACAAAGTAGCGCATCAAGCATGCTTCCTGCACGGCCCGATCGGACCATATCGACGGTTCCGGGAGTTGAGAAGAATTGTCCATTAGGCTGGCATTATATCGGTTAGAATCTAGTAGACTTTGCACCGCCATGGCTGAGTGATCTGTAGTAAGCTGTTGATCCAGGTCAGATCGCAAAGGGTAACTGGCGGGGTTATGCGGGGTGAGGTCACGGGACCATGATACCCCCCCCACCAAGTTGACATTTCAGGGACCATCTCTTGTTTGAACCACTCTCTATATTGTCTATCGTCTATCGTTATGTATCTATGGTCTATAAGCTCCCGCTGTCCATTCACAACCGGGAAGAGCTCTTCAGCTTAGCCTCCAATCTATGGCCGATCTGTGGCTCCACCCGGCTGAACATGGCAATCGTGGCCTTCTGGATCTCCGGCACCACTCCCTCCAAGGCTTCCGCCACGTTGTTTACCCAGAGGCTGCGCTCCGCCTCATCGAACACGTTGTTCCACAAGGCACGGGGCTGCACAAAGTCCTCGTCGTCAACGGGGATCTCGTTGAGACCCAGAACCGCGCCGGAGCGCAGCCACTCGTGGTGGCGCACCTCCTGCACCGACTGGCTGAACACGCCAGGGGTCAGGGTGCTCTTGATGTAGTTCGGGTCGCCACCGTAGTTGCGGCCCATGGTGGCCAGACCGTCACGCTCGTAGGGCGCATACACGGGGCAGATGGCCCGGTTGGGCGGCAGCTGCGTGTAGTTGACTCCCAGACGGTAGCGCTGGGCATCGGGGTAGGCGAACATACGCGCTTGGAGCACTACAGAGGATTAGTTCCACTCATCATCTACATCACACAATTTGAAAGGAGAAAGCTTACTAGGATCAGGGGTCACGGCGATACCCGGCACCAGGTTGGAGGGCGAGAAAGCGGCCTGCTCGATCTCGGCGAAGAAGTTCTCGGGCTGATCGGCCATCATTAGCACGGCGGCACTAATAGAAAAGTAGGACTGTGCTCAGATCACTACTTACGTTGCGGTTCAGAGTCATCTCGCCGACCTCGATCAGAGGGAAGTCCTTGTGCGGCCACACCTTGGTGATATCAAAGACGGCGCGGCCGTAGGTCTCAGCCTGCTCGGGCTCCATCACCTGGATGTAGAACTTCCACTTGGGGTAGTCACCGCGCAGGATGGCCTGGAAGAGGTCCTCGTTGTGGAAGTCGGGGTTGACACCAGCCATGCGAGTGGCCTCCTCGGGGGTGAAGTTGTGGGAGCCCAGCACAGGTCTGAAGTGGAACTTGCAGTAGCGGAATTTGCCGTCGTGACCCACCAGCTTGAAGGTGTGAATACCGAAGCCGGTCATGCGGCGTGCGGACTGGGGCAGACCGCGGGAGCCGAAGACGTGCATCAGGGTGTGGACACTCTCAGGCTGGTTGCTGTGGAAATCCCAGTACTAGATACCCAGTTAATCGGCAAGGTCGACAAATCAGGATGGTGGTCTAAAGAGGTTGAACTTACCATGTTCATGTCGGGAAGACCGGTGGTAGGGTGCCTCTTGTGACTCCGGTTCAGGGAGGGGAAGCGAACGGGGTCACGAACGAAGAAGACGGGCTACTACAGGTGAGACGATGTCATAGGTCCACGAGAAACAAGTCAACTTACCACATGGTTGCCGACAATGTCGTGGTTGCCCTCCTCGGTGAAGAACTTGACGGAGAAGCCGTGCACATCACGCACGGTATCTGCGCTACCCTTCTCACCACCGGTGGTACTGGCGCGGAAAAGCACCTTGGTGGTCTTGCCAACTCCGTTGAGGAACTTGGCGTGGGTGAGGTGGGAGATGTCCTTGGTGACGCGGAATTCACCCCAGGCACCATTACCCTTGGCGTGAACAACTCTGTTGAATGAATTGACGAGGTTAGTGGACGAAAGTGCCGATGAGCGGTGGGTCAGCCGGAAGGGCGGCCGTACCTCTCCGGAATCCGCTCCCGGTTGAAATGGGTCAACGTCTCGATCAGCAAGGTATCACCCAAGGTGGTGATGGCACCGCCGCCAAAGGTCGGCAGGGTGGTGCTGACGGAGGGGTTGGGCAGGGGTTGACCTGGAGGCACATTGTTAGAGGAGACATTGGACAGATCAGAGAAAGGATACGTGTCACCTACCCTCGGCAAGGGTGTAGACGGGCTTGGACATGATGATGGACGTGAGATTAAAGTTTCCGGGAATAAGGGAGGATGCGCTAGTAAAGCTATCCGCGAGGAGGATCCAAAGGGGGTCAAAGAAGATGTCCACAGAGCCGGCTCTGAGGGATGGGGTTTACGGTGCACACGAGAAGAGGAAGAAAAGGGTCACTGAAGACAGAAATAAAAAGAAACATCCTGACGCTGAAAAGCCCCCAAGATAAAAATTTTCCCTCCCGGCCGCCCTTTAGCGCCAAAAGTGGATGAGGCCGTATCTAGGACCCGACGGTTGGTGACAGCTCGACACCCGCTGGGCCAGATCTAACTGCTAACAGTATAAATTAGATAACTCGGGCCAAGTTTAACCAGTTTAGGGCTTGTCCCCTCATGAGGGGTGAGGGGTTCGTCGGCCCGTGAGGGGTTTCTTTTGCGTAAGTTTGCTTTCCCGCCCTTCCGATTGGTCGGTGAGCCAGAGCCTCTTCTGTAGTCACATGACAGTCATCATGCACGTGCCCGGCTCCCATCCGAGGAACTGCCGAGAAATAATCAGCGGAAGATAGGGAAACGGGAAGATAAGGCATTCGAGATACAGTGGACAAGCCAGACAGCTTAATGTCATTTGAGATATTCGTATCATATCTCTTATATGATAGGTAACGATTACTAGTAGTATCCACCGAACTCAGTAGTCTGCATGCGGACAGCCCCTGAAGTTTATAAAGCAGAGTTCAACATGTATGTTCACTATCTCACGAGTTCATGATAGGCTTATAGTTGCAGCAGAAGTACTGCGATTGGTTGCAATTACCGGCCACATTCGCTTCACATATTGCGGAGACAGCTCATTGTTCATCAGTATCTGTTCCTCTTCGAGCAAATTTTAAGATTTAGGGCAAAAGGCATAACTCAGATCCATGCGCTATAATATCGGGCATCGGGCGATGTCAGAATAGCAGAGAGAGTGACCGGCAACGGTCTTCTCTATATCAGCTTTAAGACATTGGACATGGTCACAAAGTCATGGAAGGATCAGCGGTGTGTGAGCCCTGGGTAAGGCCGAGGCCTTCTCAAAAGCCGCCTAGCCTGCCTTTTCTGGCAAGCTTAGCAGCATGATGCCGGCTAGAGCACCCTAGTAAGATCAATGAGAAATTGTGGTTATGGCCAGTATGACGATGCAATTTAAAAGACGATGCGAAGGTCTCGTGTACAGGGAGAAAGGTGTTACCCCGGGATTTACGACAGGTCGAAAGAGACCCGTACCTGACACATTTGGGGAATGCCGATCATGCTTCTGTAACCCATGAAATCATGTAACTGGGCTAGATTGTGGGGTATGCCAAGGTTAGGCTATGGTAGCAGATTAATTCATCTTCTCTAAAAAATATCTGCCACGCCATGCAAGTTGGCGTCTCTATGGAGTCACTGTGAAACTGTTGATGAGCACCATTTGATGCTGAGATAGAGCGGTACTTTGAGTCGTATACTTGCGTAATTTCCCTCACCCAACTTCACAGAAGCTTGAAGTCAATGAAATGAGGATGTTTGTATGTCACACCCTTGGCATAAATTATCTGAAACAGGAAAATCACTAAACAAGCAGAACGGCTTCATCCGGTAATATGTACGATAGAGATGCACATATGCCCGTGTCAAATGTCACAGCCAAGTCGCATCATAGGAGGTCTTGTCGCAAAGGATCATCATTGGCATCAACAGGCTAAATGTAGATGATGCAACATTACCTACTTCAACGTTAAAGATCATGTGACGTGAATTGAAGATAGCGCTTTTCCCTCCCATTATCCAAAATGGATGTAACACATAGGAATCGTGTTCAGCAACCTTCACAATGATGTCGGGTTGATGTTCCGCCTCATATGGTGAAGGCTGTACCTTCTGTGCCGAAGGACCTCGGCCCCACCCCACGGGGACGGGAACAAGGATCACCAAGAGGGGCGATCTATGCCCTTATGAGTGGGGAAGGAGCGACAGACTTCTTGATAGACGATATGGGTTAGTAGTCCGCAAACATAGATCGCGGTGGAAGAAGCCTGTAGAACGCGGATTCTGTGACGGACTATCTGTGAGAGTATCACCAAACGCAAAAGGAATTCGGAAGCATGTGCCATTCCATGAATTACCAGACCCTCCGGCTGAGTCCGACGGCCTTACTCCTCCTCATATCACACCCTTTCGTCAATTGCTTAGTTTGTGATGGTAATGCACTGACCTATACTCGGACTTCTGGCCGACTTCCGAGGGCTGTTGCGGACCGCCGAGTGGAGCCGATAGAGTTGTATGAACATTACTTACCGTAGCTCTTCATCATATAAGCAAGCCATTGTCCGATGGTAGTTGTAGGTCTCTCCCCATATTTCTGATTACCTTGATCAAATAGTAAATAGGACTTCAACATGACGGTCCGATACTTGAAAAGCAAGTCACAACCCCCGAACTCAGCTGCGACACCTCAAGTGGACGTGAGTAGCGTTGTAAAGGGGGTAATTGACGACGTCCGTGCCAATGGAGATGCAGCAGTCCGCAAGTACTCGGAGAAATTTGACTGCTGGTCGCCAGCCTCGTTCAAACTCTCCCAAAATGATATAGATGCTGCCCTGGCGGCCTGTTCGCCCCAAACGATTGCCGACATCAAGGAGGTGCAGAAGAACGTTCGTGCCTTTGCGCAGGCCCAGCGAGACTCTATTCGCGATTTTGAGTATGAGATCCAGCCGGTAAGCCCATCCAGCTTGTGAAAATTAAATGGAACATGTGCCTGTGAAGGCACTACTGACCAGTTCAAGGGAGTGCACCTGGGCCAGAAAAACCTTCCCATCAACAGCGTTGGAGCGTACGGAATAACCCAACTTCTAATTGTTGAACCCCATACTTAATCGATGACACCAGGTACATCCCCGGAGGACGCTACCCGCTGCTAGCATCCGCCCACATGACGATTCTGACGGCCAAGGTGGCTGGTGTGCCTTATGTGGTTGGCTGTACTCCCCCAATTGCCGGCCAGATTCCCCATGCCACGGTGGTCGCGATGCATCTGGCTGGAGCCGATGAAATTCATCTGCTTGGCGGCGTTCAGGCGATCGCGGCGATGGCGGTGGGCACAGAGACTACGGCGGGCAATAGCGGCCATCGGGCAAATGCAATTTTTGGTGTTTACTGCCGGCAGAATGAGTAGGAAGTCTGATTGGATCGCGTAGCTTATCTAATATATCTACTTAAATGAAGCTGTATGTACATGATTAGATGACTTGCTTGGCTTTGCTATTTATATGGTTACTAGTCCTGAGCACTATGAAAAGGTATAAGTCTTGTTCAGAGTATTATATACAGGTATTCTGTATAACTGGAGTATAGGTGCATGTTAATAGATTAAGGAAATAATTAAAATTATATATATCTAGTTATTGATAATGATGGGATTATTATTAATAATAATAATAACTAGCACCTCCTGGATATCCGGATTCTTCTTCTTAATTAGAGGATTCTGATAATGACCAGAAGATGCTGGTATAAATATTATTTTATTTTTTTTTTCTTTTCTTCTTTCTTTTCTCCCTCTCTCTATTCCAGGATAATAGGATTTGTATAAAAGACTTCCAGTACAGGTAATTTTCTACTGATAATAAGTATAAAAAGCTAACTTTTTTATACAGTATTTTATTCTGAATCTCAGATAGAGTAACTGCTATTAATATCAGGCTATTTACAGTTAGTATATACTCTGTTGAATATATCTAGTAAATAATAATATTCTAGAAAGATATTTTCTATATTATTATAATATCTAGTATATAGAGCTGGCGGATAACTTCTCTGAGATTATATTAGAAGAATATTAATATAGCTAGGACAGTGTATTATAATTTAATAAATATAAATCTAGCTGTGATAGAATTTAATAAAATATATTTCTGATTAAATAAATACTTTTCTGTTTATAATAATATATATATATAGGTATAATTAATCTAGATCCCTAGCAGGGATCATAGAATTACAGCTGATTGGGAGTTTTTTATATAATGAATTCCAGTACTAGACTAGCTCAGAAAGAGCTTTAACAGGCAGATAATAATTAATTTAATTAGAGAGAAGAAGAGAAACACTAATATAACTATTTCCAGGATGCAGACTGTTATTATTATTAGTATTACTATATAGATATATTTTAAAGTCAGCTCTGTCCTGTATAATATTTAGATAGAATAAGTAGAAAATAAAGTTCAGTTATCTGATTATAATTATCTAGTATATATACAGATATGGTAGGTAGTGATAATAATAGTATTAATAATATTAATAGTAATAGATATATTAAATATATTAGTAAAGATAAAAGTAAGAAAGATTTTTTTTAAATAAATAATATAATTACTAATTTAATTTCTTATATATAAAGATCTTAATACTATAAATTCTACTATACAGACTAAATATCAATTTATCTAGTATAGTAATATATGTTTAGAGACTTAATAACTTATACTCAGTTATTTAATTCTTATTATTCTTTCTAATTATATACTTTCTTCTTATATAATAGAATGGAGAGGGACTTAGAAATAATTAATATTTTAAAAAAGTATCTACTATTTTTATCTCAGTATCCAGAGTATCAAGCTTATCCTGATTATCTTATATAATTGATTTCTCTTATATAACTGACTTCTTCTTCTTAATAATCTTTTTTTTAATCTTCTTTTTTTTCTTAATTCTAGTCTTCTCTGCTTTATCTATAGTAGATAAAGATATTATATAGTACTGAATAATTATATAAACCTGGTATAATCCATGACTGTATAAGAACTATTTCTTTATAAAATTTATAATCTTTATATTATCTCTGGCTATTGGAGATAGAAAGACTGGTTATTTCTGTATAATCTTTGTTAATAAATAGAATTAATTATTAGGGCTCTGTATATATATATATCCGGCTATAAAAAAGAATAGATTATTCAGAAAGTTATTAAGATTATAAAGTATAATATTATTAATATAATTCTGTATCTGCTCTATAGAATAATTATATTAGTATTATATAAGAAGTAAGAATAAGAAGTTAAACTTAATAAAATATATATAATAACTAGAATATTATCCTCAGATTCTTCTTCCTGTATGTTATACAGGTAGAAATGGATAATAATCTTAATATTAGCTAGTTTCTTTGAAATTTTCTTCTGTATAAGAGTATTCTAGTAAATATTCTCTTCTCTAAATAGTACTGTATGAGGATTAATATCTGAAGAAAAGATAATCTATATATATAAGTCAGATTATATAGATTATAAAGATTATGGCTCAGATAATATAATAAGATTAATATAAGTAGTTTATCTAGATACAGGATTGATTATCTAGTAAGTTAGATACTGTTAATAATAAGCAGGATAAGATTAGCTAATAATAGAATAATAGATAGTCTAGAAAAGAGCTATTTTATATAATAAATGCCTTGTACGAGTAATATCTTATATAAAAGATATTAATTCTTGTTTTATATAGGAAAAAACAGGATCTTAAGACTTTAAATAAGCAGTGAAGTAAAAAGAATAATAAATAAAAAGTATATAATTATCATAGATAACTACTCTAATCCTTATTATTTAATCTAATTAAAGGCCCTGGTTAGTGCTTTAGATAATATTAAATCAGACTTAGTACCTGATTTTATATATATTATTACCTGCTTCCGTAAGCCAAGGTAGATTATATAAAAAGAGACTTTTGCTTTGTCTGGATATATTAATAATAGCTTTTCAGAATTAAAGTCTAGTTCTAGTAAAATTCTCTGATATTATTCCAAAGTCTCTGCAGGTAGATACTCAGCTATATTCTAGTCTTATATAAAGTTTCTTAGCTATTAGAAAGACTTTTTATGTATAAGAAGATTATAGTTAATTATATATTCTGGATAATAATAATTTATGAATAGCTGACTAGAGATAATATATAATTTCTCTTATTATTTTCAGATGCTGTGTTAGTTCCAGATATATATATATAATAAGATCTATATTTAAAAAATAGATATATAGACTGTGTATAAAGTAATCTAATCTGGAATTATATTTTTAAAGAAGTCTCTTACTTTAATTAAGGTCTTGAAGAAGTTCTATATTAGTTAGTATAAAAGTAATTAAGGATTAGTCTGTCTGTATATATATAATATTAAAAAAGTAATGATTTATTTAGTTATATTTATTAAGACTTAATTCTCTGATTTATAATACTGGATTTAAAGATATAATACTATATTATCTTAATCTCTAGCTTATATATTTTTTAAAGATAGTAATAGGCTTTAGTAAGTAAAGATATCTCTGATCTATAGTCTGAATAAATCTTATTATAAATAATCTTTTGTTTATATACAGTATTAAGATACTACTATATAATATTAACTGATATACAAGTATCAATGCTAATATAAATCTAGATAATATAGTAAGAATATATATTAATAGCTGTATAAATTTAGATATTATACAGATCTAGCTTTAAATAATTATCTACAGATCAGATATGATCTGGTCTAAGAATTATATATAAGTTATAACTTTACTATATATTATTCTTCTATTATTATATAATCTTAGGTGTAATTATATAATAGATATTATATAATTATTATCTGGAGAAAGATCTCAGTTAATAAAATATTTATATATAGTTATTCTCTGTACAGACCTTGGAATAATAAGATATTTATTATATATATAAGTAAATAAAAGCTCTTGTTTGTAGTCTTGGATAGTTTTTTTATTATATACTTTAAATAGATACTTTGTAGTTATATCTTCCTGGAATTAATATTTACTAGAATTATCTGTCTGTTATATAAGTTCTTACTCTATATAAATCTATTAAAATATTTATACAGAGACTCTGTAGTCTTTATCTGTTGGCTGGAAATCAGGAATCCTTACTAACTAAAGCAATCATCTCTTAACTACCCAACTCAGCTGAGAATCCCATATAAATTCTATGGGAATCCCAGCTAAGATGGATAACATAAAGATGAATCACTTTTTACATGAAGTCTTGTATTATTGACATCATTCTGATTATTCGACTATTTGATTCTTTATTCACTGTTCCTTACCCCACTTGCTTACCCCGCTTTCTTTGTCTAATGATCAAACTGATGATTCATGACTCTGATCTAGAATCATTCACTGAAAATGATAAATAAGGTCTTTCATCCCCTAGCTGAAGCAAGCAAGCAAGCAAGTTGAATTCATTCACTTCCTATCTAAAG
>NW_020291223.1:0-28182 GCF_003184625.1 Aspergillus neoniger CBS 115656 | reverse complement strand
TCATATTATTATTATTATTATGATTACTTTGATCTAGTTTCCTGATTGGGACTAGTATCATATGACCTGATTATATAATCATATCATCATTTATTTGATTGATTTGATTACGATTATTCTTATTATTTTGATATCTAGCTTCCTAATTAGGACTAGTGTTATTTGACCTGATCATCTATCTTTATTATCCTGATATCTAGTTTCCTAATTGGGACTAGTATCACGTGACCAAGTAGGAGTCTTCTGTAAAAGTCTTTTACAGGACCCTCCTATCAATCTGATTGGCCTAGCTTCGCTAGACCGCCTTCCCGATTCGGACTAGCGCCTGGGCCGAAATCCCAACATAAGATAGGTCAAGTTCTATTAAATTTTATAATTAAAAAAAAGATAATATATTAAAGTAGATTCTAGCTACTGAGTAAGCTGAAACTTCTTCCAGTATTAGAAACTTATATTTATAAAATATGTAATCTTCTGAATTTATAATCAAGAATTAAAGAAATAAATAAGAGATAATAGATAAAGTATAGAAATTATCTGTAAAAGCCTTATATAGAATATTCTAGAAATTATTTATAAAAGTTTTATATACCTTATCTTACAGTCCATGGGAGCTCTTTTTAACTGGAGCCTTGATTAATTCTGACTTCGGAAGCTCTTTTTAACTAAAGCTAAGCCTTGATTCTAACTCTAGAAGTTCTTTTTAACTGGAGCTAAGTCTTGATTCTAGCTCCAGTTAAAAAGAGCTCTCAGAATCAGAATTAATCAAGGCTCTAGTCAAAAAGGACTTCCATGGACTGTGAGATAGAATATATAAGATTTTTATAAATAACTTCTAGAGTATTCTATATAAGACTTTTACAGATGACTTCTAGGAAATCCTGCAGAATTTTTTATAAATAATTCTTATTATATACCTTCTTAATTATCCGGGAGATACCAGAAGAGATCTCTAGTTTCTTATTATTATTTTTTTATATATATTTAACAGCTTTATTAGCAGTCTTAATTCAGAGTTTCTGAAGAAAGATATTAATAGAAAACTGAATAACATGAGCTAGACAGAAAATATAATACTAGTTTTAAATAATCTTTATAAGATTAGAATCTACTAAAGTATTATAAAGATAGATATCCTGGTTAAGTTAAGCCTAGAGTTCTGATATAATAATATTAAATATAATATTATTATTATTAATATTATCAGTAATTATATCTAACAGCCAGTAGATAAGATAGTGCTTTTATAAGATTTCTAAAATAATCTTAACCAGATTCTTATCAGTATAAAATCCAGATACTGGTTGGAAATCTAATAGAATCTTATAGTAATTTATATTCTTTATTAGAAAATATCTAGTTAAAGTAAGAAATACTTTTTAATCTAAATTAATTTAATAATTAACTATAATTAACATATGCCTGCTGTCTGGAAACTTTAATAATAATTAGATATATATTTTCTCTAACAGCTCTAAGAGATACTCTTTGATTTGTATCTGATAGAAAAGAATAAATATTTAAAAAGATACTAAAGTAGTAAGATTAATTATCTATTTAAATTAAATATATTTAATAGTATAAAATAACAGATAGCAGGTAATAAGAAAGTATAGTACTTAATTAAGAAAGTTTCTTTTATCATAGACAGTAGAAATCTAGAGATAATATAATAAATATTAATAATAATAACCTGCTGGAGGGCCTATTCATGAAAATACTACTAGTAATTATATATCTATAATAATTCTTTCTCCAGTATCTGTTTAATAATTTACTTAGAGATATACTAGAATATTTATTTTTTATAGTTCTTGTAAAAATAGTAGCTTATAAAATTAATTCTAGAGTTATTAATTACTGGATACTGTAAAATATATGAGTATATAATATAGAAAATATAAGAGATATTATTAGAAAATAATATATTTTCTTAAAAGTAAGTTTACACTGTTACTGTCTTTTTTTAATTAAAGTAAAAGAATGGTTTCTGATCTTATATATAAGTCTAGTTAAAAGTAATTATCTTTTACTAGTCATGAAAAATAAGAATCTTTTCTGGAAGAGCTAGATATAAGATAATTTTCTAATATCTTATAATATACTTAATATTAAGATTTAGAAAAAAAAAGATAATATAGATTAAAAAGCTATTCTCTGTCCAGCTATTATTATAATTTATAAAGATTTATAAGATAAAGAAAGATAATTTAATAATATTCTCTGAGAATAGATTTAATAATTATAATTAATTTATAATAGGCTATCCATCTGTATAAAGAATTAAAAAGAATAAAGAATAAGAAAAACTTAACTAGTATAGTATTATTTTGTTTTTAAATATATATTAATATAAATATAATTTATTATATTTACACATATTGGGGATATCTAATAATAGTAAGTTTTTATTAAAAATATTTTTTAATCTTATCTACAGGTGAGAGTTTACAGCATCTAGTAACTGTTATATAGAATATCTCTGATATAGTAGATAGTCAGGTTTAATTAAGTAATATAAAAAGAAATTTTATAAAAATATTCTATAATTATCATGCTAATATTATTAATAGAATCTGTAAAAATCTTTTACAGACTTTACTTAGAGAATACTGCCTGAGTCTTTATATTTATAATTAATAGATTATAGAAAGTACAGGTTTCTAGATAGATTAAGTAAGTAGAATTATACAGAATATTATAATTAAATAATACAGATAATTTATAGTTTTTAGATTTATTATGAATATTTAGACAGTATTTTAAGTATATAAAAAGAATAGTAAGTCTATTTATTATTATATAAGATAATTTTCAGAGAGATTTACTAGTCTGGGAGAGTAGTTTAGGGGATATTAATAATTTACTAGCAGTATATAATTAAAATAAAGCTGTAAATATATATATTTATTATTATTTTATATTATAAAAGCAGCTTTTTTTTATAAACTTGATTATTATTACTACCCGAGATAATATCAGGTTAAATAGATAAGAATAAAATAAAGTATACTATTTTCTTTCTTCTGACTATTTTTAGAATTAAAAAGATTAATCTTGTATTGGTTATTAGTAAAGATATAAATAATTAAGATAAATAATTATTAACCTGAGTATATCTTATCTATGCTAAGATCTAAAAAAATATAATAAGTAAGTCTTGGTACCAAGAATAGTTAAGACAGTTAACTATTTTATTTTTGGCTGTTCTGCAATTAAGTATAAGGAAATCTTATATCTAATTATTAACCTGACGGCAGGTATAAATTTTTCCATTAATCTACCCTACCCTGGCCGTTAACCACTCTATCCTTGAGGATCAGTAGCCTCCTGCAGAGGAATCAGCATCTTTTAGATATCAAGAGAGTGTAGAACCACTATTAATAACCTCATGACTTCTATAATTACTATAGTATATTATCCTGAGGGCTGTTATTATGATAGCTAGGCTATTCTATTATAAATAATGCTCTTCTCTACTAGGCCGAACTGCCTGGATTAGTATTGAGGATAGCCTTACAATTACCTGATATAGAGTAATGGAGAACCTATAGCAGAAGGCAGGGTAATCTATGTTAATATACTATGGGATTAGAATTACATGCAGTTTATAAATAGTATTATAATTATTAATTATATTTATATAGAATATAGAGTTTTTATAACACAGTAAGATATAAATAAGAATTTATTATTATATTCTCTTCTCTTCCTCTACTGTTCTTCTCTTTTATATTAAAATATTGTGTTCGTGCTTGTGTCTTTTTATTTATTTAATTATTTTCTATTAATATATTTCTATCATCTACACTGCTTTATCAGGAATTGTTTGTTTTGTTTCCGGATCTGCTATAATACTTTTTAAGAATATCTGTATATTACACGAGAATTCTATTAAAGTAAGGCATCTTTTCTATATATATTACTTGTATACTGTGAATAAGAACTTTAATATATTAAAGAATATTTTTTATAATATTAGCTGCTATCTTGATGCTTGCGCTTCTGTTTTAAATTATAGTTATTCTAAGAATAAGAAGATATACTCTATTATACTTTCTGCTTATTTCTTTGATTATAGTATATAATAATGCTAACACTGGCTAGACTGCTGTGGGTATACTTAGAAATATATATAATTTAATTAAGATTTTTGACTAGTAGGAGATTATTTTAGATAATAAGTACTGGAATAATAAGGTTAAGTATGTTGTGATTAAGTAAATATATAATTTAGCTATAGTATTTAATAATATAAAGTCTGTCTATACTTACTAATATAATTTTAAAGATATCTGTAAGGTCATCCAGGTATATATATTTAAAAAGAGCTTGAATAGATGACTAATATATAATATTCTGATAAAAAAATATTACAGTATATATATTATTTCTTGCTAATTATTATTTTTTTTTAGTCCTGTCAGTTTCTCTCTCTATTACTAGTATTATAACTGCTAAATACTGTATATATAACTATAACTTACTACTGTGTTTATTGCCGGGAGATGATAATTATATAATTTAGGTCTTAATATTAAAATATTACTTAGATACTATTATAAAGATGGCTTGTGTACAGTTTCCTGATATAAAGAAAGAGATAATATTAAATAAAAAGAATAACTTCAGTAGATATATCATGTCCCCTGAGATTACTGATCTTGTTACTGTATTTTCTGCTTTTATATTAATTATCTAAAAAGTTTCTAGATTTAAGTATAGTCTAGTTAGTAAATTAGAAGTAGAATAAGCTGGATATATCTGTATATTATCTGCTGCGTGGTAGCAGAGTAATATTATATATCTTAATATACTTAGTTATATAGTAATAAAGATCTATAAGTTTATATAATATGTCTTTTCTGCTTTTTCCAGTAGTTCTTTATAACTTATTAAATATTTGTCATGTTCTTACCAGAGATTTATTAGTTATATTTACTTAACTATTCTTTTTATTTAATTAGATAGTAATCTTGGCTGTTATAATATTAATAATCTTTGATTTTCTTAATCTTTTATTTATCTTTATTATTTAGCTTTGGTATTAAGAGTAGTTTTTTATAATATCTTCCAGTATTCTATAGTTTTAACAAGAAAATATAAAATATATTATAAATTCATTTATATTTCTCAGGTAGATATAAGTGATATACCTGGGATTTAATATATTTAAGAATCTGAAAGGATTCTATAAACTTCAGAGCTAATTTTCTTAACTTTTTAAGCTATAAGTTCTGGGTTAATAACTTTACTAGATCTTTTTTCTTGAAGGAGAATAGTCTTCTATATTTATTATAATATTTTTTTTACTTTTTTATAGCTGTTTACTATGTCTTTTATAGCTGTTCTCTTATTTTTCTAAACTTCTTAATCCTATTCTGTACGGCTGGGACCTCTTACTATTAAAAATTATTCTTAATTCTGAGATAAAAGTCTGGTAAATAACTATATAAGATATTATAAGATAATAGGCCTGTGGTTATATTATTTATATTATTATAAATAAATTAAGCAGTTAATAATATTACTAGTTAATTAGTATTAAATTAGCTGGAGTAGTACTGAAGATAATATTTAAAGATTTAATTTATCTATTTTATTTAATTATTAGTTTATGGGTGGAATACTGTCAAAAGCTTTAAGATTATATAACTGTTATAAACTAAATTTAATTAGAATTTACTGGTAAAGATTAATTCTTAATCAGATATAATATCTGTTAGGGGCCTGAAGACTAATTTAACCTGTTTATAAAATAATTTAGCAAGATCTAGAGCAGTTATCATAGACGGAATAATAAAGAAAAAGTAGTATTTTAAGAATTGATTAATAATAATAAGAATAACATTAACAGTTTTCTCATATTAAATGACCGGAGGTAGTCCTGTGATAAAATCTATTATTAATTTAATAAAAGAATAAGATAGAATCAGTAGCAATTCAAGACTGCTATATAATCAATACTTTAAAGTAGTATTATCTTAATATATTAAGTAAGTTCAGATATATTCAGCTATATCATGATATAATCTATTCTAATAAAACTTTCTATATAGTAATGCTTCTGTTCTTATCTTTCCAAAGTATCTTATTAAAGAATTATTATAATATAGCTTAATAAGTTATTATCTCAATGATTCAGAGAAAAGAATATATAAATAATTCTTAAAATATAGATACTCAGAAAGAGCAATATTCTAATATTTATTTTCTAATAGCTTTTGCTTAATAGCTGCTTTTTATCTTTATATTTTTAGATCTTTAATCTGTAATTATAAGATTATTTCTTATAACTCAGGATTATTATTTTTTAAATACAAGATTTCTGCAGTATATACTTATGTTACTATAGACTAGAAAATAAATATTTCTTTAAATAAGTTCTTCCAGGTAGTCCAGTCAGCTGTCTCTATACTAGCTTAATTATTAAAGTTCTTTGAGTTCAATATAATACAGGTATTAAATCCAGGGTAATCCTGTATATCTTAAGGTTTAAACTGGGATTTTTCTTTAATTAAGTTCTTTATTATCAGGGATGATATACCCATGAATTATTCTTGAATCAGAATTAATAATTCTTCTTAAGAAGCAGGCTTTATTTAGAATCTAGAAGATATTTTAGAGGATTTATTTACTGGATTTAACTTTTTTATTTTATATTTAATAATAAAATCATAAGAAATTAGATTTATAAGTTATTGAGTTTGCCTCCTGTTAATCCTGGTTTAATATATAAAGAATTATAAGTTTAAATAATTAAATAAGATTTTAATAGTTTGGGAAGCACCTTCGAAATACTATTATTATTATTTAAAGAAATAAATAATAATAAATAATTCTTAATTTAAAGTATTATAATTTAGCTCAGCACCAGAGAACTTATAAGACTAGAAAATAATTAGATGGAATATATTTTTATTATTAGATTAGAATAAGATACTACTTATCTTTTTCTTTGATATATCAGTTTTTAAATATCAGGGTTTTGCAGGATTAAAGTGTATTAGTAGAAGTATTTATTAAAAGATAATAATTAAATAGTAAAAGACAAGTTACTTATGTAGATTTAGATAGATTTTTCCAGGTTTTTAATTATTAATTACTCCACGAAGTAGAGAGATAAAAAATAAGATAATTTATAAATAATTTTAAATAAATTAATAATAGAAATTACAGAATCCTAGAAAGACCTGGATATCATAGTAACTTTCAGAAATTAATTATAAAATAATATTATTTATTTATTAAGAATTCATGGATACTCTATCAGCATTAATAATATATTCTAGAAATTTAACTTGGAATTAATAAAATAAATACTTAAATAACTTTACATAGAGTTGAGCTTCTCAAAATCTTTCTAGTACTTAATAAATATATTCTATATAGGATTCTTTATTTAGCAAAAAAATAAGAATATTATTTAAATATATTATATAAAAGTTATCAAGAAGTCCACAAAGTGTCGTGTATATATAGTTTTAAAATATTATAGAAATATTAATTAATCTAAATAACATAACAGTATATTCAAAGTAGTTATATCAGATATAAAATACTGTCTTTTATTTATTATCTTCCTTAATACAGATTTAGTAATAAGTATCTTTGATATTAATTTTTAAAAAGTATTTACTGTCTGAGACTCTATCAAGAATCTCTAAAATAAAAGATAAAGAGTAATAATTTTTAATAGAAATTTTATTAAGACTTCTGTAGTCTATACAAAGATATAAATTATTATTTTTTTTAGATATAAAAAGAATAAAGACCCCTGCAGGACTCTTTAAAAATTAAATTCAGTCTAATTTTAAGTTTTCTTTAATATATTCTTATAAAATCTTAAGTTCAGCTTCTGATAGAGGATATATAAGACTGTAAGAAGATATTTTATTATATTTAATATTAATAATATAATCCGCAGGATTATAAGAAGAAAGTTATTAAAAGAAATTTATAAAAAATATATCTTAGAATCCCTAGAGTTTAATTAGAATTATCTCTAGATTTAAAGATAAATTAGAAGACCTTTTTTCTAGTAATTAAATATCTTCAGAAAGCTTAATAATAATATATATTCTTACTGAGTTCCGGGTTGCTTTATTAAATTAGATAATAGAAAGAAGAGAAATAGATGATATACTGAACTATTATTATTAATTTTATACTGATAGATTAATGTAAAGATCTTGAAGTATAATTATTAATAATAAGATTAAACTACTCTCTAAGTAAGGATCTCAGTTAATCTTTATATAATATTATTTGAAAGTACGGGTGCTTCCCCGCGAATTAGTAACAGTAAGAAAGACTTTTTATATACTGTAAATAAAAATAGTAATTTAATTAATAGCTTTAATCCTAGGTACAATGACCGGAGTATATTAAAGATAATATATCTTAATAAATTAATAGCTAATAATATCTACTTCAGTATAACTATCTAAGTCTGTAAATATTTCGAGACTGTTTTAAATATAAATAAGAATATAAAAATAATAGATAATTTCTACTATAAATAAAGAAGTTAAAATTATAGGATTTATTCTAACTTCTCTATTTTTTCCTCAGAATCTGATGAATATTAATAGGTTTTAGCAGATTAAATCTTCTTACTTTTAATAAGGTGTTGGTTTGCAAGATACTGGATACTATTATATATAAAATATTATAATTAATTATTATTCTTTCTGGTAGGATTTTCCTTGCGGTTCAATGCATCTTCTTTAATTAATTTATTAGAATAATCTTGGAGGCGTTTATATGGTTTATAAATATTAAATTAATTATCTTTTTACTTATGTTTCTGTCTATTACTTTATAATTTATAATAATAGATAATAATGACTACTATTTCATTCTGTTCTTCTGATAAATAGAGAACATGCTTTTAAATATAATAATTAAAATTAGATAATAATTTAATAAAGTATAATAAGGCTTTTTCTTTCTCTGCCTGACAAGGAAAGTATTATTTTAAAATATTAAGATAAGTATAAAACTTTCTTAGATCTTGATTATATTACTGGTAAGCCTGTTTAAGTTAAACTATAATATCTAATTAAAGAATAATAGTATTTTAGATTAGAATAAGGATCTAATTCTTAAACCGGGGCCATGATTTCTTAAGAAATTATCTTACTTCCAGACTTTTATTATTAATAAAATAATACTATTTCTGTTTACATGCAGGATCTATATAACTAATAATAATAAATATCTTATATTTCTTAAAGAAATATTTCTTAGAAGCTCCTTAAAATATGTATTTTAGATTAGTAATCTATTCTTAATACTTTTAGAGATTAAAGTTTAAGATAAAGTAGAAAATATCTTTAAACTTAATCTCTTCCTTATCTTTTTCTGATTTAGAAGAGAATTAATAATATCTAGAGAAGATCTTGCCCGGGGAATTATTTCTCTAAAGATAAGCTATTTTTCTCTGTAAATTAGTGGCTTATTCTAATTAATAGATATAATCTTCTAATTATTAGATTTCCTTAGCAGTAGGAATAGTATTTAATAATAATTCTGGATTAATATAATTACTAGATATTTTTCTTTCTTTATTATCTTCAAGGGATGGCATCTTTCTTAGGTAATTAAAAAAGAAGGATCAGAATATGATAGGATCTACTTATCAGGATAGAAAGTCTATTAACTAGATAAGGAATTAACTACTAAATGTAATAGAATTGTCTAGTAATGACAAAGATAGCTTATATCCATGAGATAGACTGATTCTTAAGGATCAGTAGCCTCCTGCAGAGGAATCGGTATCTTTTAGGTGTTAAAAGGGTGTAGAACCACTATCAATGACCTCATGACTTCCATAATCACTATAGTACGTCATCCCGAGGGCCGTTACCACGATAGCTAGGCTATTCTATCACACTATTTAATCTAATATTATCTCGGGTGGTGATAATAATTAAATTTATAAAAAAAAATTATTTTTATAATATAAAATGATAATAAATATATATATTTACAGCTCTGTTTTAACTATATACTATTAATAAATTATTAATATTTTCTAAATTATTTCTCCAGACTAGTAAATCTCTCTGAAAATTATTTTATATAATAATAAATAAATTTATTATTTTTTTTATATATTTAAAATACTGTCCAAGTATTCATAATAAGTTTAAAAACTGTAAATTATCTGTATTATTTAATTATAATATTCTGTATAACTCTGCTTACTTAGTTTATCTAGAAATTTATATTTTTTCTAATTTATTAATTATAAATATAAAAACTCAGATAGTATTCTTTAAATAAAATCTGTAAAAGATTTTTGCAGACTTTATTAATAATATTATTATAATAATTATAGAATATCTTTATAAAACTCTTTTTTATATTACTTGATTAAATCTGATTATCTATTATATTAGAGATATTTTATATAATAGTTATTAGATGCTGTAAACTCTCATCTGTAAATAAGATTAAAAAATATTTTTAATAAAAATTTATTATTATTAAATATCCCCAATGCGTGTAAATATAATAGATTATATTTATATTAATATATATTTAAAAATAAAGTAATATTATATTAATTAAGTTTTTCTTATTCTTTATTTTCTTTAATTTTTTGTACAGATAAATAGCCTATTATAAATTAATTATAATTATTAAATCTATTTTTAAAGAATATTATTAAACTTTTTTTCTTTATCTTATAAATCTTTATAAATCATGATAATAGCTGGATAAAGAGTAGTTTTTCAGCTTATATTATTTTTTCTTTTCTAAATCTTGATATTAAGTATATTATAAGATATTAGAAAATTATCTTATATCTAGCTCTTTTAAAAAAGATTCTTATTTTTTATAACTAGTAAGAGATAACTGCTTTTAGCTAGGCTTATATATAAGATTAAAAATTATTTTTTTATTTTAATTAAGAAAAAATAGTAATAATATAGACTTATTTTTAAGAAAATATATTATTCTCTAATAATATTGTTTATATTTTCTGTATTATATATTTATATATTTTATAATATCCAGTAGTTAATAACTCTAGAACTAGTTCTATAAGTTACTATTTTTATAAAAGCTGTAAAAAATAAATATTCCAGTATATTTCTAAATAAATTATTAAATAGATACTGGTGAAAGAATTATTATAAATATATAATTATTAATAATATTTTTATAAATAAGCTCTCCAGCAGGTTATTATTATTAATATTTACTATATTATTTCTAGACTTTTACTATTTATAATAAAAAGAACTTTTTTAATTAAATATTATATTTTCTTATTACCTGCTGCCTGCTGTTTTGCATTATTAAATATATTTAATTTAAATAAATAATTAATTTTACTGCTTTAATATTTTTCTGAATATCTATTCTTTTTTATTAGGTATAGATTAAAGAGTATCTCTTAAAGCTGTTAAAGAAGATGTTGGTGCTGGCCACCAACGACTTGGGTGAACCTGCTAGGTTCCGCCGCGTGGTTCTGCCACCAGCGGCCGTCTTGCGAGGAAGACCAATCTTCCTGCTGATAGTTTAGAGTAATAAGATAACTAAGGAAATATAATACTATAATTTATTTATTATTTACACAGGTAGTATTAATATAGTAGCATGTTCTAGTTTTTGATCCAGAGACTATCTATCTGCACGGAAAAACTGAACAGAGCAGAACAACCGCGATTAATCTCTTATTTAATAGTTTATCTGATATAATCTAATAAATCTAAATACTATCCTTCTAGCTTATTAATTATAAACTTTCATTAATACTAAACACAGTTTTATAAAATAATGGCTGTCCAACCTTACTCCCTGCTTGAATAAAATACTACAACAACATCCTTTCCTCCCGAACTTTATATTATATCCGAATGATTGGATATATTTGAAAAAAATATTTAATACTACAGTCAGGAAGTATATCCAAGTAATATTAATTATTATATCTATAAGATATACAGACACGTCACCATTATAAAACATGCTGTGAAAATCATTAATTAAACTACTATAGAATACAGCTCCTGGAAGATATCTATTTAAGTAATTAATAATACCAGTAAACATATTTATTATAATACCAGGATTATAACCAGCACCTACATAACAAAGAGAATGACTATTTAACAAATCCTATATCTAAGAAATAAATTCATTTCTTCAAGAAAAACTATAAGAGAATCAGTAATATCAGAATCTGAATACTGTCCAACCCCAAAATCTTATTTAACTAGATAATCATATTAAACCAGAAAATACTATTAAACAAGATGATCTGGCTGAATTATCAGATCTTACTTAATAATAAATTAGAATATTCTTCTGATCTTACTGTTTCTCCGAAAAGTTATTAATAAAGTCTATCTTATTAATATTAATTTTAAACCTCTTATTTAACTTTAATTATTTAACTATAGATAATAATTATCTAAATATTTATATTACAGTTCTTATAGATACAGTAGAAATTCAAGTATTAGCTGTTCTATAACTCCTACAGTAAAACTAGAATAATCCTTTATTAAATCTGTCTTCCATATAAATACAGGCCCCTGATTATAAATATAGAGGTTTTATATTAGTTCAGACCTAGTATCTAGAATAGATAATAGCTAGAATAGTTACTAACACCCTGGCTTGTATACAGAGATAACCATATTTATTACATAAACTAATAACTAGATCTGATATTATATCTGATCTCTGTACATAACCAGAGAATACTTATAATATATCTTATTATATATTATCCTACTGATTCTATCAATCTTACTAATATCCGGTATTCTATTTTTATGATTAATATTAAGCCTGTCCTTATAAATTATACTAGATTAATAGTTATCAGAATAATAAATATCCTAATTAGTATAGTTATAGTTATAATAATAAGAATAGTAATAGTAATAATAATAGATATAATAACAGCCAAAGATCCAACCATTAGTGTATAACTAATATTGGCTATTTCTATTCTAATATATTTATAAACTAGGAACATGGAGATATTATTAATAAAAATAATAAAATCTAGTATAGATCAGTCTATATATTTATTAAATATCTATAATAATTAGTAATTATAAAGGATCTCCAGAAGATTATTCAGAATATTAACATGTACTTCTGTAGTAAAGCTCTCAGCTAATAATTAAATAAATTAAGTCTAGATATTTAACAGGTCTTACTCTAATTAAATAATATCAACTTATTTAACAGATAGCTAGAAGATAGATTCTGTCTACTATCTAATCATATCTAATAATAATTAGAAAATTATTATTATATGATTAATAATATTCGCGTGAATTATCTCTCTTCTATTTATATTTCTTAACTAGTAGGGTTTGCTTGTTAATATAATAATAATAATTCTTATTTCCTGGTTTTACATGTCTGGTAATATATAGATATCTAACTTTAAGAATTAATTAATGAATCCTCTGCTCTGATAATTATTCTGGAGTTCATCTAGCTTTTTACTAATAAATTAATAAACTAGAAGAATAAATAGAATCCTGTATTCTATTATCTCCAGAATAATTACTGTTTCTGGAATAATAATAATATTAATTCTATCAGCTATAATAACTGCTACCTGTATACCATGAACTGAAGCTATGGTAATCAAAGAAACTGGTAAAATAATAATAACTAATAAAATAATAATAACCAGTATTCTTAGTAACAGAATAATATATAACAGAATTATAATTAATAAAACAGGAACTAGTAAAATTATAGGAATTAACAAGGTAACTAGAGAAGTATATAGAATCAGTGAAATAATATATTATCCTAAGATAATAACTATAACTAGTAAAATTATAATACTGCAAACTACTTCCGTCTTCAAGAAAATAACTATAGTAAGAATAACTTTAATAATAATAATAATAATAATAACTATTATTGGCAACGCCAGAGAGTATATTATAATACAAACACGGACGGCTAAAAAGAAGATAACTATTATAATAAAATTAAAAAAGAAATAGATACAGAGTAATAATATTATAATAATAATAGTTACTAGCCAGATAAATATAATAAGAATTACTAGGATAATAATAAATCAGGCTGAGAACCCGAACCAATTAATAATAGGGATAATTAAAATAACACCTAATATTACTACTATATAAAAAGTTTTCTATTAAATAATACTATATATACCTATCTCAAAGATTATCTAGAAGAAATATAAGTATATTATGCTGATTCTCTTATATATATTATTAAGTTTAATATTAATTATTTACTAAATCTAACCAACGGCTGTTTCTTCAAGGACTAGTAATATATTATTATAAAAGCAGTCTTTATCTCTATATTAAATAATATCTAACCAGTTTGCTTAGATACCGGTTATATAATAAGTATCATGGATTAATAATTTACAAGAAAATAAGTTCTAAATCTAAATATTCTTAAATACACACCAGTACTAATCCGCGGTGTTATGGACAGCTTTATAAGCACTGAATATATACTGCTTAATATTTATTTTATTATTTAATGATAAAATAAACCAATCTTTATAAAGATTATATTAGAAACCCACTTGATGGATAATCTGAGGATAAATCTGTTAATCAGATCTAATATACTAGGACCAGAGGATTTTATTATTAATTATAACTGACGGGAAGTGATTATTGTCAGCTGTGATTATATAATAATTCTTATTATTATTATTTTTAAACTAAATTATTACCTCTAATTGTGACTGGTGTTCATCAGTAAATATTTTATAGTTAAATTATATTTAAAAATCATGATCTTTATCTGACAGTGCCAGGACTTGCCCACTGATAAAGATTATCTATTTAAATTAAAGGAATAATCTTATAATATCATATTATTTATATATATAGTTAATGCTTATTTCTCTTATATAATAACATGTAATAATACAGCTAATTTTATTATAATTAACTGCTATATATAGTTAGATAATATTACTGAATTTAAAGCTGCTAGTATCTATTATATATCTGATATAGATCTTGAAAAAAATCTAATAACTCTTATAACAGTCCAGCCCGCAGAAAACAGATTATTATAGCTACTGAAAGCTGATCCTAAGATATATAAATAATTTCTAAATAGTATTATTATTTATAATATTCTCACTAAACAGGACTATCTTAAATAAGTATATAACCTGTATCCTGATGTCTGGATAAATAAAGATATTATTAAAATATCTATAAATAAATAGCTTAAGATCTATATAAAACCTGGCTGGAAAGACTATTTAAAAAGATAGTCTAAGATCTATAGTCTTAGTAAACCATACTGTAATATAATTAATAAAATATTTAATAAATTAACTTATCTTGATTATATAGATTACTTGAAAAACTTCTGCTGTACAGGTGTCCCAGTATTTATAGTAATTAAGATTATATATTATAAAGATTAATCTAAAGTTAAATTCTGACCTGTAATTAATATCCATAATTTTAATAATAATATTATACCTGATATATACCCCGTGCTATTCCAACAGGAGATTATTACTAAAATAACTGGAAATATATATTTCTCTATTATAGATACAGTATCTATGTTTTACTAATAGCCAGTATATTTATTATCCTAGAAATATACTAGTATTATTACCTATTACAGCCAAGAATTTCTCAAAGTTATATTAATAGGCTTTCTTAATAGTATATTATATATTTAATGTCAAGTTAATAACATGTTTCAGTATATATACACCTTTCTGTGTATCTATATTAATAATTTTCTTTGTTATAGCAAGTTATTTAATAACTATATTATATATTTTGAACAGTTATTTTACAAGTATAATAAAATATAGATTATCTTAATATTAAAAAAGTCTTATATTATTTTTCTAATAATCCAGCTACTTAGCCAAAATATTGATAGCCTAGGAATGACTATTACAGAAAAAAAACTAGAAACTATCTTTAATATAATATTCTTTACTAACTTATCTAATCTTAACTATTATATCAGACTTACTTAATGGTTGAGCATATATATTCTAATATATACTACTATTATTGAATTATTACAAGTTTATAAAATATTACTTACTATGATAATACCTGCTGGCATTATTAAAGAAGCTTATAAATAATAGATAAGAGCTATACTAATAACATAATTATTCTTAATAGAAGAAGAGACTTTTTAAATAATTCAGAAATTGCTTACTGACCTTTTCTTATTAATTTATTTTAATAAATCATGTATCCTGTGTATTAATATTGATTCTTCAAAGAAGAGAGACCATAGCGGTATATTCTTCTATATAATTCTTAATATCTCTGATAATAAGTTATATAATAAAGATTAGGATCTAAAAGACCTGCTGGATCAAGATATTATTTAACTGATATTCTTTTTATCTTGATAGCTGACACCAGCTGAACAGAATTACTGGCTGACTGAACTAGAAATCTCTGATTTTATATAGATTATCCATAAAGCCTAATATTATATTAAAGCTGTTTATTAAGTAATAGTTTATACAGATTATACCAGAACAGTTAATATAGCTAAATAAATCTGATTAATAATAATAATCTTTCTGGAGAAACTGAATCTATATTTAGTATATATATCATAATATTTATAATTATTCTAGTTAGAAATCTATTATAAGCCTAGTAAAATCTATCTAATCCTGGATATACTTTCCTGTCTTCCATTATATTATAAGAATAAACCAGAATCTTACTCTCTGGAAGTACT
This sequence comes from Aspergillus neoniger CBS 115656, assembly GCF_003184625.1. Lineage (NCBI taxonomy): Eukaryota > Fungi > Ascomycota > Eurotiomycetes > Eurotiales > Aspergillaceae > Aspergillus > Aspergillus neoniger. The sequence goes on along the minus strand of NW_020291223.1, from coordinate 11,445 downwards.
CTTTAGAACTGAGATTAATTCAGAAAATAAACTAGTTACTGTTTATTATAGTAATTACATGATCTGTATAGTCCAGCTACACCCAGACTTTAAATAAAAAATTAAAAAAAAATATAAGACTAATAAACAGTAGTCAGCCGTTCTGCAGGTCTTATATAAGAATAAAAGTATTATTAATCTACTTATCTTACTGTTCCACGAAACAGATGGTTTATTATATAATTCTGATAATAGTCTTTATATACTACATGTACTACTTTATAAGATTTTTAAATTAATATATAATTAATAAGAATATCTAGATTTAGAATATACTCTAGATCAGCTCCAAGGCCTTATCTTTGACTGTACTAAATACTAAATAAAGATATATATCTGCCACTGTCCAGAGTATATTAAAAAATGTATTTACTGTTATCTTATTCATGGTTTCCTTTAATTAATTATACTTCCATCAGTACTGTTCTATATGATAATAATTAATATTATCCTTGCTCTACTGGATAGATAATATAATATAATATATTTAGTTACAGACAAGTTCACTAAATAAATAATGTTCATTCCCGGTAATAAAGACTGGATAGTAATCTAATAGACTTAAATACTCTTAAACTATTTAGTAATAAATAACTGGAATATATCCTGTATTATTATCAGTGACTGAGATTTTAAATATCTGAAAGAACTCTGGTATATTATTTAAATAAATCTAAAAATAAAATTCTAATATTTTACAGCTTATTATAACCAAACAGACAGCCAGAGCAAGATAATTAACTAACTTATAAAGATTTATTTATACTACCAGATTGCTGGCTTACAAGACTTTTCTAAGTAATATTTACTGTTACTATATATCCAGTTAATTCTTAACAGTAGTTGAAATATATCTACTAATACTTTATCTTATGAATTAATATATAATATCTAGTTATTTATAATCTCTAATCTTATATTATTAGATAATTCTGGTAAAGATATATTGTCCTGTGCTACTGTCTATAATATTTTATAAATTACAGTGATATTCATAAAAAGAGCTTATAATATAAAATATAAATCTATTACCTTTGTTAAAGATAATCTAGTTATACTTAAACTATATAAAGAATATATTACAGGAGCTACTCTTACTTATAAATTAAGTAACCAGTATACTGGACTATTCAAGATTATTAAATAGATTAGATAATTAGTATATAAACTTGATTTTCTATTAGACTGGAAACTATATTCTATTATCTCAGTAGCTTATCTTGAATCTTATCCCAGAATTAATTTATTTAATAGAAAAGTAGAGAAATCAGGACCAGTCTATGTTAAAGGTAATATAGATAAATTTAAGTTATATAAGATTAAAGTACTGCTTGATAGAAAAACCACTATAATAAAGATAGATTAAGAAAAATATCTTTATTTTATTAAATAAAAAGACTATGATGACCAGTATAATCAGTAATACCTATTAGATTAACTTTATAATATAATGAATCTAGTTTATGATTTTAACCAAAAATATTTCTTTTAGTTGAAGTGTCGCCTATAAGACTGTAAATAGTAAATTATTTACTAATAATCTTTCTAATATTTCTTATTATCTAATCTATACTTTTTATCTTAGTTATCTATTTATCTCTACCATGTCTACTGACGCGCTTCTATATTTCTTTTTCTTTTATTTTATTATTAATACTGCTATACTTAATAATCTCATTATCTATATAAACCTCTTCTTCTTAATAAGTAATAATTATACCTATCTTAACTTTTTATCTGATAACTTTATTAATTTATAATATAATCTTCTTAGTACTCAATACCTTACTATTCTATAATTATTATATTATTTCTTTGATACTATACTTACAAGTATTAACACTGACATTCCTGAATGGGAAGCTGAAAAGATTATATTAAATAAAATATTAAATAATACTTTGAACCTCACTACGCGTATTCAAGCTCTTGAACAGTATATCAGTAGTCTTTACTATATACTATATAAATATTACTGTGATACTCTATGAGAGCTTTAAATAATAGTCTAATAATTTAAGAGAAAATATAGAGTAAATATCTCAGTATTCTATAAAATCTATGAGATATTAAAAGCAAAGCCTACAGATATTCTAATAAAGATAAGATATCATGGCCGGTAATATACAGATATATCTTTTCTCTTAGAATCTAAATATTATCGCAAGGCCACACCTGAACTGATATTAGATAAATCAGATATAATAGATTATAATACCAAGAAGGATGAGATCTCTTGTTTTCTATACACACCAGCTTATATATAACTAGATTAGCATATATACATACAAAACTAGTTCTGGAATACTAAACCAGTTACTCCAAAAATATCCAAAGAAATAAAGATGAAAGATAAATCTATCCAGATTAAATAAATAACAGACCTGCTTTTAAAAATATTAATAAATATAAATATTATTATTATACAAGTCTTCAAGCCTGTCTATCTGAAGTCTGAGATAGATAATAGTCTATAAAAATTTACTACAGCTGATAAATAAATAATTATTAAATTAATAATTTAATTAATAGTAAAATATACAAGCAGAGAAGTAAAGCTCTAGTTTATTAAAAATAATTTTATTATTTATCTTACCTGGTTACTTGATATTCAAGCTTATGTAAAAAACTTAATATATAACTTTTAATATAAATAAATTATATAGAAGTTCAACCTGATCTGTAAGTTGGAGACTATTAATAAAGATATACTTATAACTACCATAATAAATACTAAACACAATATACAGAACTACTCATGTTAGTATTTAGAAATTATATATAATAGATATTCTCTTCAATCCTCAAATTATATGTGGCGTGAGGGATTAATAACAATTATACTACTTTTCAAGATTAATAAAGTAAGATTTATTATCATAAGAATCAATATAGAGTTATAACTTATAATTCAGGATGGTATTCCCATCTCCAAAAACAACGCGGATACAGATAATAAAAATAAAACTGATAATAATATTAATAAGACTGATAAGAATAAACCATATCAGCTTCTTACTAAGTCTATAATTTATTAATTAATTAAAACTAATAATACTTATAAAGATAAACTATATATTATATTTACTCATCCTGTAACCCGTCAGTTAATTAGTACTGATTATTTACTATCCTGCAATCTTAGTCTGATTCTTATATTAACTCATAGCTTTTTTTCTGATCTTAATCTAATATTCCTATCTGCTATATTATCCTGTTTATCAAGTAATAATTCTCTGTCCGTGAAAAATAATCCTTAATATTTTATCAGATACTCTACTATAAGTTTTATAGTAATTAATACTATTACTAGACAAGCTGCTCTACCAGGTTAGTTCTTATCTAATTCTACTGTCTTAATCTAAGATTTTACCTCTATGTGTAACGCGCCTAATACTATATTCTCAGATTTAATTAATTATTCTAAGAATAAGAAATTAACTATTAAGCTACTCACCATTAAACTACTTACTATTTAATCTATTATAGAACTAGTTATTAAACCTGTTACTAGACTAATTATTAAGCTGCTTGTTACTTAATCTACTGTACTATATATTAAGATTAAACCTGCTATTAAAAATAATATTAAGATTAAATCTGCTGTTAAAGATACTGATCTCTTTACAGAATATATTATTAATCTAAGTAAATAATATAAGATATCTACTACAGACTGTATTATATATTATTTATAACAGATTATCTACCAGACAGATATTATGGGAGACTTGATCACTGCTTACAATACTATTATTAAGTTATATCTTATTACTAATATTACTACAGCCCAAGTACCTGCTGATAATATTAAATCATAACAGCCTATCTAGAATAATATAACCACATGACTTTTAGGCCTGCTCAAAACTATTAATATATACTTTACTGAACTGAGTGAATAGCTGGACTGTATTAAATAAAGCCACTTTATCTAGATAAATAGTTATTGACAGACCTGCATGAATCCTATCCTTTTCTTTTATTTCCGATAAGGAGAAAGTTATTAATACTGGCTACTAATAACTTAGGCAAATCTGCTAGATTCTGCTGTGTGGTTCTGCCACCAGCAGCCGCCTTGCAAGGAAGACCAATCTCCCCGCTGATAGTTTAGAGTAACAAGACAACTAAGGAAATACAATACTACAATTCGTTCATCATTCGCACAGGTAGCACCAGAAGATATATCTCTAGTTATTATTAAAGTTTTCAGACAGCGGGCGCATGTTAATTATAATTAATTATTAAATTAATCTAGATTAAAAAATATTTCTTATTTTAATTAGATATTTTCTAACAGAAAATATAGATTATTATAAGATTCTATTAAGCTTCTGACTGGTATTTAGATTTTATATTAATAAAAATCTAGCTAAGATTATTTTAAAGATTCTGTAAAAGTATCATCTTATTTACTAGTTATTAAATATAATTATTAATAATACTAATAATAATAATATTATATTTAATATTATTATATTAGAATTCCAGGCTTAACTCAGCCAGGATATCTATCTCTATAATACTTTAGTAAACTCTGATTTTATAAAAATTATTTAAAATTAGTATTATATTTTTTATCTAGCTTATATTATTCAGTTTTCCATTAATATCTTTCTTTAGAAACTCTAAATTAAGACTGTTAATGAAGCTGTTAAATATATATAAAAAAATAATAATAAAAAACTAGAGATCTCTTCTAGTATCTTCCAGATAATTAAAAAGATATATAATAAGAGTTATCTATAGAAAGCTTCTACAGGATTCTTTAAAAGTTATTTATAAAAATCTTATATACTTTATTTTATAGTCTATGGAAGTCCTTTTTAACTGGAGTCTTGATTAATTCTGACTTCAGGAGTTCTTTTTGACTGGAGCCAGAATTAAGACTTAGTTCTAGTTGAAAAGAGCTTCCATAGACTGTGAGATAGGATATATAAGACTTTTATAAATAATTTCTAAAGTATTTTATATAAGGTTTTTACAGATAATTTTTATATTTTATTTATTATCTCTTATCTACTTCTCTAATTCTTGATTATAAATTCAGAAGATTATATATTTTATAAATATAAGTTTCTAATACCGGGAAAAGTTTCAGCTTATTTAATAGCTGGAGTTTATTTTAATATACTATCTTTTTCTTAATTATAAAATCTAATAGAACTTGATTTATCTTATACTTTATTATATAATTAAATTATATCTAGTTATTAAAAATTTTATTTAATACTAGAATTATAATAATATCAACCACCTTCATCCTATTTTAATAAAATAGAAGTAATTAGAATATCTGTTTAAACTTTTATATTTTTTTTCTCTTTATCTTCTGTTTATCAGAGAACAGTAGACCTATAATTTATAAAATTTATAATATTTATAATAATCTTTTTAATTATCTTGACTAGTTTATTAATTAGCTGGTATAGAAATAGATATCCTGGAAGAAAAAGATTTTCTAAAATTCAAAAAATATATATTAGAAGTTTTGTAAGTACTACCACCAGATTTACTAAATTAAAAATTATATTTATATAATTATAATAATTCTAGATTCTATATTAAAACTTAAAAGATTCAAGAAGGATATCTGGCTAGATAATAATATTAATTAATATTTTAAATATTAAATTATCTTTAAAAAGATCTTCTATTTTTACTGCTAGTAGAATTCTATTATTAATATATTATTTATAATTTCTAATATACTCTCAGATCTAGATAAGATCTTTTATAATATCTTAAAATACCAGAAGCTCTTGTCTTCTGCAGTAATTTTTAAGAAATTTAAAATTTATTTTAATATTAAAGATATATAGGCCATTAAAGACTGGAATAATAAATTAATTATATTAAAAGTTATATTTATATTAATAATTATCTAAAAATTATTAGATATTCTAATATTCTTGTCTACTGGAAGTCCTGTTATAATTAATTTTTTATTTTCTATTATATAATTAGAGACTTCCTAACTGTTATAATTAATAATATTAATATTAAATATCTTTTTAATAATTTTTAGAATATTTGCTATTATTACTAGAGCTATCTATATTTTAAGATTATTAAAATTTTTATATTCCAGATATATATTAATTACTTTATTATTATTGAGAAATATTAGAATATTCTTAATAATCTTTTTTTAGATTCTATTATATTTACAGCCGAGAATTGAGAAGATAATAAGCTAATAATAATTTTTTATATTAATAAGAATAAGAATATAAATGATCTTAATAATAATTTTAAAAATAAAATATTATTAAAAAGAAAAGATCTAGTTTTTTCTTAGTCTAGTAATATTATATATATCTAGATATAAATAAATATTTAAATTATATAATTTCTTTATTATCATGACCACCGACCAGGATAATATAAAGAATAATTTAGATAATAATTAATATATTTTTCTCTAGTAATCTAATCTAATTATATTCAGATTCTTAGTATTATCTATAAAAATTTAATATAAAAGTAACTTGGCTGCTGGCTGCTAGCCAGAAGATTAGATTATTATTAATTAATAACTAATCTAATATCTGTTTTAATAATATAATAATTAAAAATATATTATCACTGGTATATTATTCTTATAAACACTCTATATAAATTATTAATTAATTTATAATTATTAATCTTCTGAGCATACCTGATCTTCCTAACTAGTGATTAAGATTAATTAAAATAATTTCTTAATTATAATCTATTCTTAACTATATAGTTAAGAGAATTCTTATATTTTAACCTAACTATCAGGTTACAGTTAAGATTAGATTAAGATATAACAGTCAGATATAACCACTCTACCATGGAAGTCCTTTTTAACTAGAACTAAGTCTTGATTCTGACTCTAGAAGTCCTTTTTAACTAGAGCCAGAATCAAGACTTAGTTCTGATTAAAAAGGGCTCCTGGAGTCAGAATCAAGGCTCGGCTCCAGTTATAAAAAGCTCCTGGAGTTAGAATCAAGGCTTGGCTCCAGTTGAAAAGAACTCCTGGAATCAGAATTAGTGGTTATACCTGACCATTATACCTTAACCTAACCTTAACCGTAACCTGACAGTTAGATTAAAATATAAGAATTCTCTTAACTATATAGTTAAGAATAGATTATAGTTAAAAGATTACTTTAATTAATCTTAACCACCAGTTAAGAAGGTCAGGTATGTTTAGAAAATTAATAATTATAGATTAATTAATAATTTATACAGAATCTTTATAAGAATAATATACCAGTAGTAATATATTTTTAATTACTATATTATTAAAATAGATATTAGATTAATTATTAATGAATAATAATCTGATTTTCTAGCTAGCAGCCAGCAGCCTAATTGCTTCCATGTTAGACTTTTACAGATAATACTAGGAATCTGAATATAATTAGATTAGACTACTAGAGAGAAATATATTAATTACTATCTAAATTATTCTTTATATTGTCCTGGTCGGTGGTCATAATGATAAAGAGATTATATAGTTTGAGTATCTATCTATATCTAGGTATATATGATATTACTAGACTGAGGAAGAGCTAGATCTTCTCTTTCTAATAATATTCTATTTTTAAAATTATTATTAAGGTCGTCTATATCCTTATTCTTACTAATATAGAAGATTATTATTAGCTTATCATCTTCTTAATTCTCGGCTGTGAATGTAATAGAATCTGGAGAAAAATTATTAAGAATATCCTGATATTCCTCAGTAATGGTAAAGTAATTAGTATATATCTAGAGTATAAGGGCTTCAATAGTCTCAGGATACAGGCGGCTCTGGTAATAGTAGCAGATATCCTAAGAATTATTAAAGAAATATTTAATACTGATATTATTAATTATAACAGTTAGGAAGTCCCTAGCCATGTAATAGAAAATAGAAAACTGATTATAACAGGATTTTCAGTAGACAAGAATATTAGAGTATCCAGTAATTCCTAGATAACTGTTAGTATAAATATAACTTTTAATATAGTTAATTTACTATTCCAGTCTTTGATGGTCTATATATTTTTAATATTAAGATAGATCTTAAGCTCCTCAAAAATCACTATAAAAGATAAGAGCTTCTGGTACTTTAAGATATTATAAAAGGCCTTGTCCAGACCTGAGAGTATACTAAAGATTATAGATAATATATTAATAGCAGGATTCTGCTGGCGGTAAAAATAAAAGATTTTTTCAAAAATAATTTAATATTCAAGATACTAATCAGTATTATTATCTAGCCAGGCATCCTTCTTAAATTTTTTAAGTTTTGACATGGGGTCTAGAACTGTTATAATTATATAAATATAATCTTTAGTCTAGTAGATCCAATAGTAATACTTATAAAGCTTCTGATATATATCCTCCAGATTCTGGAAAATCTTTTTCTTTTAGAATATCTGTTTCTGTGCTAGCTGATTAATAGACTAGTTAAGATAATTAAAAAGATTATTATAAATATTATAGATTTTATGAACTGTAGGCCTACTGTTCTCTGATAAATAAGAAATAAAAAAGAAAAAAAGATATAAGAATTTAAGCAGGTATTCTAACTGCTTCTATTCTATTAAAATAGGATAAAAATAGTTGATATTATTATAATTCCAGTACTAGATAAAGTTCTTGATAACTAGATATAGTTTGATTATATAGCAAAGTATAAGATAGATTAAGTTTTATCAGATTTTATAATTAAAAAGAAGATAATATACTGAAGCAGATTTCAGCTATTAAGTAAGCTGAAACTTCTTCCAGTATTAGAAATTTATATTTATAAAACATGTAATCTTCTGAATCTATAATCAAGAATCAGAGGAATAGACAAGAGAAAATAGATAAAGTATAGAAATTATCTGTAAAAGTCTTATATAAAATACTTTAGAAGTTATCTATAAAAATCTTATATATCTTATCTCACGGTCCATGAAAGTTCTTTTTAACTAGAGTCTTGATTAATTCTGACTCCGGGAGTTCTTTTCAACTGGAGCTGAGTCTTGATTCTGATTTCAGGAGTTCTTTTTAACTAAAGCTGAGCCTTGATTCTAGCTCCGGTTAAAAAGAATTTCTGGAGTCAGAATTAATCAAGGCTCCAGTTAAAAAGGACTCCCATGGATTATGAGATAAGATATATAAGACTTTTACAGATAATTTCTAGAGTATTTTATATAAGGCTTTTGTAAATAATTCCTAGGAAATCCTGTAGAAGTCTTCTATAGATAGCTCTTATTATATATCTTCTTAATTATCTGGGAGATACCAGAAGAGGTCTCCAGTTTTTTATTATTATTTTTTTATGTATATTCAACAGCTTTATTAATAATCTTAATTTAGAGTTTCTGAAAAAAGATATTAATAGAAAACTGAATAACATGAGCTAGATAAGAAATATAATATTAGCTTTAAATAATTTTTATAAGATCAGAGTTTACTAAAGTATTATAAAAATAGATACTCTGGCTGAGTTAAGCCTGGAGTTCTAATATAATAGTATTAAATATAGTACTATTATTACTAGTATTATCAGTGATTATATCTAATAACTGATAAATAAGATAGTATTTTTACAGGAGTTTTAAGATAATCTCAGCCAGATTCTTACTAGTATAGGATCTAAATACTAGTCAGAAGTTTAATAGAATCTCATGGTAGTCTATATTCTCTGTTAGAAAGTATCCAGTTAAAGTAAGAAATATTTTTTAATCTGGATTAGTTTAATAATTAACTGTAATTAACATGCGTCCGCTGTCTAGAAACTTTAATAATAGCTGGATATATATTTTCTCTAACAGCTTTAAGAAATGCTCTTTAATCTATATCTAATAAGAAAGAATAAGTATTCAGGAGAATACTAGAGCAGTAAGATTAATTATCTATTTAAACTAAATATATTTAATAATGTAAAACAGCAGGCAGTAAGTAATAAGAAAGTATAGTACTTGATTAAGAAAGTTTCTTTCATCATAGGCAGTAAAAGTCTAGAGATAATATAATAGATATTAATAATAATAACCTGCTGGAGGGCTTATTCATAGAAATATTACTGATAATTATATATTTATAATAATTCTTTCTCCAGTATCTGTTTAATAGTTTGCTTGGAGGTATACTGGAATATTAATTTCTTATAATTTTTATAAAGATAGTAGCTCATAGAACTAGTCCTAGAATTATTAATTATTAGATACTGTAGAATATATAAGCATGCAGTACAGGAAATATAAAAGATATTATTAAAAAATAATATACTTTCTTGAAAATAAGTTTATACTGTTACTGTCTTTTCTTAATTAAAGTAAAAGAATGGTTTCTAGTTTTATATATAAGTCTGGCTAAAAGTAGTTATCTTCTACTAGTTATAAAAGATAAGAGTCTTTTCCAGGAGAGCTGGATATAAAATAATTTTCTGATATCTTGCAATATACTTAATATTAAGGTTTAGAGAAAAAGAGATAATATAAACTGAAAAGCTACTCTCTGTCTGGCTATTATTATAATTTATAAAGATTTATAAAATAGAGAAAAAGAGTTCAATAGTATTCTCTGAGAATAGATTTAATAATTATAATTAACTTATAATAAATTATCTATCTGTACAAGAAATCAAAGAGAGTAAAGAATAAGAAAAACTTAACTAATATAATATTATTTTACTCTTAAACACATATTAATATAAATATAATTTATCATATTTACACGCGTTGGGAATATTTAATAATAGTAAGTTTTTATTAGAGATATCTTTTAATCTTATTTATAAGTGAGAGTTTGCAGCATCCAGCAACTGTTATATAGAATATCTCTGATATAGTAGATGTTGGCTGGAAATCAGGATTCCTCACTTATTAAAAAATAATCATCTCTTAACTATCCAACTCAGCTGAAACTCCCATACAAATTCTATGGGAATCCCAGCTAAGACAGATAACATAAAGATGAGTCATTTTTCATGTGAAGTCTCATATTACTGACATCATTCTGATCATTTGATTGATATTTCTTTATTTACTGTTTCTTACCCCACTTGCTTACCCCACTTTCTTTGTTCCTTACCCCACTTTCTTTGTTTAATGATCAAACTGATGATTCATGATTCTGATCTAGAATTATTTACTGAAAATGATAAATAAGGTCTTTCATCCCCTAGCTGAAGCAAAAAAGAAAGCAAGTTGAATTCATTCACTTCCTATCTAAAGGATCCACTTATTTCCTATTTAGGAAGTAAATGTTTGCTTCCCTTTGACAAGTTTGTCAATTGTATTGATCTTATATTATTATTATTATTATGATTATTTTGATCTAGTTTCCTGATTGGGACTAGTATCACGTGACCAGGATAGAGACTCCTGTAAAAGGCTTTTGCAGGATCCTCTTATCATCTGATTGGCCTAGCCCCGCTAGACCGCCTTCTTA
>NW_020291222.1:0-28347 GCF_003184625.1 Aspergillus neoniger CBS 115656 | reverse complement strand
TATGGGATTCTCAGCTGAGTTGGGTAGTCAAGAGATGATTACTTTAGTTAGTAAGGATTCCTGATTTCCAGCCAACAGATATTATTATAATTCTAATACTAGATAAAGTTCTTGATAACTAGATATAATTTAATTATATAATAAAATATAAGATAGATTAAATTCTATCAGATTTTATAATTAAGAAAAAGATAATATACTGAAACAGACTTTAATTACTAAGTAAGCTAAAACTTCTTTCAGTATTAAGAACTCATATTTATAAAATATATGATTTTCTGAATTTATAATCAAGAATCAGAGAAGTAGACAAGAGATAATAAATAAAATATAGAAATTATTTATAAGAGTCTTATATAAAATACTCTAGAAATTATCTGCAGAAAGCTTTTGCAGATAACTTCTAGAAAATTCTGTAAAAGTCTTCTATAAATAGCTCTTATTATATATCTTTTTAATGATCCAGGAAATACCAGAAGAGGTCTTTAATTTTTTATTATTATTATTTTATATATATTTAACAGCTTCATTAACAGTTTTAATTCAGAGTTTCTGAAGAAAAATATCAATAGAAAACTGAATCATATAAGCTAGATAAAAAATATAATATTAATTTTAAATAATCTTTACTAGAGTGGTTATACCTGACTGTTATACCTTAATCTAACCTTAACCATAACCTGACAGTTAGATTAAGATATAAGAATCCTCTTAACTATATAATCAAGGGTAGATTACAGTTAAGAGATTACTTTAACTGATCTTAATCACTGGTTAGAAATATTAGATATATTTAGAAGATTAATAATTATAGATTAATTAGTAATTTATATAGAGTCTTTACAAGAATAATATACTAATAGTAATATATTTTTAATTACTGTATTATTAGAACAGGTATTAGATTAGTTATTAATTAATAATAATCTAATTTTCTAGCTAGTACCTAGCAGCCTAGTTATTTTTATATTAGATTTTTACAGATAATACTAGAAATCTGAATATAATTAGATTAGACTATTAGAAAAAAATATATTAATTATTATCTAAATTATTCTTTATATTATCCTGGTCGGTGATCATGATAATAAAAAGATTATATAATTTAAATATTTATCTGTATCTAGATATATATAATATTACTAAATTAAGAAAAAGCTAGATTTTCTTTTTTTAATAATAATTTATTTTTAGAATTATTATTAAGATTATCTATATTCTTATTCTTACTGATATAGAAGATTATTATTAACTTATTATCTTTTTAATTCTCAGTTATAAATATAATAGAATCTAGAAAAAGATTATTAAGAATATTCTAATATTTTTCAGTAATAATAAAGCAATCAATATATATCTAAAGTATAAAAACTTTAATAATCTTAAAATACAGATAGTTCTGGTAATAGTAACAGATATTCTAAGAATTATTAAAAAAATATTTAATATTAATATTATTAATTATAATGGTTAAGAAGTTCCTAGCTATATAATAAAGAATAAAAAACTGATTATAATAAGATTTCTAGTAAATAAAAATATCAGAGTATCCAGTAATTTCTAGATAATTATTAATATAAATATGATTTTTAATATAATTAATTTATTATTCTAGTGTTTGATAGCTTATATATCTTTAATATTAAGATAAATCTTAAGCTTCTTAAAAGTTACTATAATAAGTAAAAGCTTTTAATACTTTAAGATATTATAAAAGATTTTATTCAGATCTGAGAGTATGTTAGAGACTGTAAATAATATATTAATAATAAGATTTTATTAATAATAAAAATAAAAGATCTTTTCAAAGATAATTTAATATTTAAGATATTAATTAGTATTATTATCTAGCCAGGTGCTTTTCTTGAATTTTTTGAGTTTTAATATAAAGTCTAGAACTGTTATAATTATATAAATATAATCTTTAGTTTAGTAGATCTGGTAGTAGTACTTATAAAATTTCTGATATATATTCTCTAAATTCTGAAGAATCTTTTTTTTCCAGGGTATCTACTTCTGTACCAGCTAATTAATAGATTAATTAAAATAATTAAAGAAATTATTATAGATATTATAAATTTTATAAATTATAGATCCACTGTTCTCTAACAGATAGAAAATAAAGAAAAAAAAATATAAAAGCTTAAGAAGGTATTCTAACTACTTTTATTCTATTAAAATAGAATAAAGATAGTTAATATTATTATAATTCTAGTATTAAATAAAGTTCTTGATAACTGGATATAGTTTAATTATATAATAAAATATAAGATAGATCAAGTTTTATTAGATTTTATAATTAAGAAAAAAATAATATACTAAAACAGATTCCAGCTGCTGAGTAAGCTGAAATTTCTTTTAATATTAAAGACTTATATTTATAAAATATATAATTTTCTGAATTTATAATCAAGAATCAGAGAAATAGATAAGAGATAATAAATAAAGTATAGGAATTATCTGTAAAAATCTTATATAAAATATTCTAGAAATTATTTATAAAAGCTTTATATATTGTATTTTATAATCTATAGAAGCTCTTTTTGACTGGAGCTGAGTCTTGATTCTGATTTCAGAAGCTTTTTTTAACTAAAGCCAGAATTAAGACTTAGTTCTGGTAAAAAAGAGCTCCTGGAATCAGAATTAATCAAGATTTGACTCTGGTTAAAAAGGATTTTGTCAAACCCTAGGATCGCTTCCCTGTCCCTGTTAGCTTAGCTTCACTGGTATATGTACTGTCAAACTGGGTTAAAGAAGTATCAGGCTAATAATTATCTAAGAATAACTGGTCTTTAGACAAGAAAAGAGAAGTAAGACTAAATAATACCATACAGTTATCTATAAGTAAGTACAGATAAGTATTCTGTAGCTAAGCTTCTAAATATATAATTATTTAAAAATAATATTATTAAGTACAAAGAACAGAATTAACTAAGTATATAAGAGAGTATTCTTATATATTCTATTTTTTATATATTATATTATATATCTTTCTATATATTATATACCTGTTTGTAGTCTATTCCATATACCTATATAATTATATAATACGTGGCCATTCTGGGTATTATAAAAATAATTTAAAATTATATTAAATAATAATTTAGCTTTATCTGAGCGCTGCTTTTATTAGTATTTTTTATCTGATAAATTTATCTTATTAATAGATTAACTAACAGGAGTCTGTAATATTATTTCTTTTTCTTTAAGATTTCTTATCTTTAAAAAATATAAAGATGCATGCCCCTCTATATAAGTTAATTAAATCTTTTAGTTTCTTTCTTTTCTTATAATAGATTAATATACTGAAGCATGCTAAGTATACTGATAATAAGTACTTGGCTGATAAAATTAAAAATTCTGGTTATTCTATTAATATTTCCTGTAATTTTTATTTTATTTAAAGCAAGGTCTGTATCATTGAGCTTAATTACTTATAGTAAGAAATATTCTGCCTGTACCTTGCATAGTTATAAATATAAAAAATAGTTTTACAGTAACTCTAAGTAGAATAAATTAAAATATAATAAAAAAAAATTATAACTGATCTGGAAGCAGTCTAAAAGTAATTTATATAATATTCTGAAAAGATAAATCAGGTGATAACAAAGATTCTTTACTTATAAAAATATTAATAATTTCTTAAGAATTATGGTGGTCAGATACTGGATCATGACTCTAAGATATTAAAGTAGTTAGATAAGAAGAATTTTCTAAATACTAAGAATTTCCAGAAGCTGGAGTATCTGGTTAATAAGTATAATACTATTTAACTTACTACTATATCAGATAATTCTAGTCTAATTTAATTAATTAATTCTTCTTTCTTCTGGATGAACTTTATTCTATCTACTAGTAATATTATTCTATAAACCAGTAATAGTCTGTCAAATTCTTAATAAATTTCTATATATTTTCTAAGATATTATAATCTTTCTATTTCACTAAGTAATATAACTTACTGCTAATTTTCTTATAATCCAGGATTTTTTTAACTTTATAGTCTTATTTAATATTATTGTTAATTTCTATATTTTCTGTAATTCTAGTATTCTTTAATATAGGTTCTAATAATAAGATATAAAATACTAAATAAATTTTATTTATTGATTTTAGTAATTTTAGCTTATAATTAACTGGTCCTTTCTTTTCTTTAATAATAAATAGTCCTAGTTTATAATAATCAAGTTTCTGACTTAATTATTTTATCTTAATATTTTTATAAAGCAGGAATATTTTCTTTTCTTTTTTTAAATTAGATTTCTTTCCGTGTCAGTAATTATAATAGATCTTACTTTATAGATTTATAAATTTAATATCCTAGAACAACTGAGCATGTATATATCCTGTAAATATAATAATATTTTTAATTATATTAATAACTGATTATCTTTCTAACAGTATTTCTAAGAATCTTAAATAGTAATTATAATTAATATAGAATAATAAGACTCTGATTATTAAATAATTGGTATTATTATATAAAAATTATATTATAAATAACAGATCTGCTTAATTATCTTATTAATAATTAATATAATATCTTAGATATTATTTAATTATCTAGTTAACTTTTTTTATTTATCCATTTATCTGCAGATAATAGACTATTATTATTCATTTTTCAATTTCTATAAGATCTGCAAGTAATCTCCAGAACTTTAAGATGAATAACGTATCTCTGTCTGATATAATATACTTTAATATTCCATGATTTATAATAATATTCTCTAAAAATAGTTCTGTTATCTATATTACTGTTATTATTATTTTACTTAATATAAGATAAATATATTTAGTAAGATAATTAGTAATAATTATAATAATATTATATTCTTTTAACTTAGATAGAGGGCTAACAAAGTCAATTATTTATTTCTATAATTATTATAGTACCTCCTGTATTTATATTTATCTGTAAAGTTAATATCTAACAGACTTATTTCTAATATATGTTTTATATTATCTAATATAATTATATATTTTCTATCTAAGATTTAGAATATAATAATTTCTAGTAATTAGTTTCATAGTCTTTTCAATTTCTAAATATCCTTTGAGTAATCTATTATAATATATAATTATAATTTCTGTTCTCATGCTGGTTGGTATAAAGATTAATCTATAAAAGTAGATTAATTCTTTTTTATTAATAATAATTTTATCTAGTAAGTCTTTACTTATCTCCTAAAGTATTTCATTATTCTTAATAATATGAGTTAATTATTTAGTTAGATTATTATCTATCTCTAGTATTACTGTGAGGTTGGTCTTATTATAATAATTAATCTATTTTTATTCTATTTTAAAATAGCTAGCTTAATAGTCTTTTCTCTTATCTTATAGTCTAGTCTATAGCTTAGTATATTTATATATTTATTCTCAGTTCTCTTACAGTATATAATATAGATATTATATTATAATAAGATTTCTACTTATCTTGCCTGCCTTTTAATTAATTTTTTAGTTATTATAAAGTAAGTCAAGTTCTTATAATCTATTTTCATGGTAATAATATATTTTATTCTTTTAAAATAGACTCTCTATTACTTGAATATTACTATTATAACTAGTAATTTCTTATTATAAATATTATAGTTAAATTCTACCTGAACCAGCTTTCTTGAGTAAAATATAATTAAT
The DNA here is from genome assembly GCF_003184625.1 of Aspergillus neoniger CBS 115656. Classification (NCBI taxonomy): domain Eukaryota; kingdom Fungi; phylum Ascomycota; class Eurotiomycetes; order Eurotiales; family Aspergillaceae; genus Aspergillus; species Aspergillus neoniger. The sequence continues at coordinate 22,704 of NW_020291222.1, read as the reverse complement.
CTAAATTTTCTATTATTTCCTGGCTGTATTATATACATGCTAATAATATAATCTAATATATTAGTTTTAATAATTATTTCTTTCTCTGGATCATGCTGCACTAGTACTGGTAATATAGTAAATTAATATTTAATATTTTTAAATATATATTACTGCAGTTCTTTCCATGTGAATTCCTGTATTTTCTTTATAAGTTTAAATAATAATATTGTATAAATAGTATATCTGTCCATGAATTATTAATAATAATTAATTAATCTAATAAATTATTATAATTTCTTCAGATTCTTGGGTTAAAACCAGTCTTTAATAACTTATACTTTAGTTTATTCAGTATAGACTCTCTCTATAGATATCCAGTATTTTAAGAACTCTGTTTCCTGGATATGGAATTCATATTTCTTTAATTTATATTATAAGTAATATAGACATAACTTATATAATATAAATCTTATATATTTAATATATTCTTTCTTATTCTTTGAGAAGATCAGAATATTGTCTAGATAGATAATTATAAATTTATTAAGATATTTTCTGAGTATCTTATTAATATATTATTAAAAGAATACAGATATATTAGTTAATCTAAATAATATAATTAAATATTTAAAGTATCTATACTTTATTCTGAATACGGTTTTCTATTCTTTACTTTCTATAATATATATATGATAATACATATTTATAATATTAAATTTAGTAAATTATTTTGCTCCTCATATCTTATCTTGGATTTCTGAAATTAAGGATAATAGATATTAATCCTTAATTATAATTATATTAAGTAGTCAGTAATCCATATATAATCATAGACTACTGTTTGTGATAGGATCTACTTGTCAGGGTAGAAAGCCTGTCGACTAGGTAAGGAATCAACCACTAAACATAATGGAATTGTCTAGTAATGACAAAGGTAGCCTATATCCACGAGATAGACTGATCCTTGAGGGATCAGTAGTCCCTTGCAGGGGAATCGGCATCTTTTAGGTATCAATAGAATGTAGAACCACCATCAATGACCTCACGACTCTCATGATCACTTTAATACGTCATCCCGAGGGCTGGTACCACGATAGCTAGGCTATTCTATCACATGTTTTTCTTTAGTATAAATAAGATTCTATGTCCTGCAGGTGATTTTGATAATTTAATATTATTTTTTATTATTAATATATTCTTATAATACCTGTAATTTCTTTTCAGATATTAGATAAATCTTTTTGTATACCAGTGACTTTTCTTCTTTAATAAGAATAATATAATTATACTTTTTATATTAAGATAATTTAGATTATTCTGACTGTTTGAACAGATCCTTGAATCTCTTATATTATAATAAAATATATAGATTACTTCTAGTCACAGCTAGAAGTTCTTATGAATCTTGTAGTCTTGTATTAATATACTTAGATCTTTATTTATTTTAAATTTCTTAATCTATATTACTAGTCCTAGATTTTTATACTTAAGTCTTTTACTGCCTTGTACTATTAATCTTAGATTTTTATTTTTATATCTTAATTTTCAAGTTAATATTCTTAATATTATATTTTTAGTATTTATTTATTATTATTAGTATTTATCCCGGTAATTTCTTAAGCTAATCCTGTTGTGATAGCTTGGTTGCTGCTATTACTTATAAAATTATATTTAAAATATTATTTTTTTCTAAGCTTTCTCCGGTGCCTGGTGTATTAGATTTCTGTAATATTTTTAATTTTTTTATAAATTACTTAGTCCTTACTCCAGCATTATACTGACTAGTAGATTATATAGATCTAGATTCTATTTCTAGTTCTTGCTAGTATTATTTTAGATAATTATAATTTATAAACTGAAGATTCTCAGTTCTCTAATTAATCTATGAGTTATGATTTCTGAATTATAAAATTCTTAATATAATATTATACTATTCCAACAGTATCATATTAAAATTTATATATTTATAATATTTTATTATAGCTACAGGTACAGTTCTTGACTTGATTATTAATATAAGAATTTCCAGGTTCTTTCTATTCAGTCCTGTAATTAGTTCTAGTTTTTTTTATTTTCTAAGTATTTCTAGTTACTGCATAAATTATAGATTTATGAAGTTCCTGGTTATATTAAAATCTACTAATACTTGAGCTGGTTGATCTAGTACAGTTATTTAGATTAAATAATATAAATAATTTATAGTTTTTAAACTTATTATAAATACTTAAACAGCATTTTAAGTATATAAAAAAAATAATAAGTCTATTTATTATTATATAAAATAATTTTCAGAGAGGTTTACCAGCCTGGAAGAATAATTTAGAAAATATTAATAATTTATTAGCAGTATATAACTAAAATAAAGCTGTAAATATATATATTTATTACTATTTTATATTATAAGAGTAATTTTTTTCTATAAACTCAATTATTACCACCACCTGAGGTAATATCAGATTAAATAGATAAAAATAAAATAAAATATATTATTTTCTTTTTTCTGACTATTTTTAAAATCAAGAAGATTAGTCTTGTATTAATTATTAATAAAAATATAAATAATTAAGATAAATAGTTATTAATCTGAGTATATCTTATCCATGTTAAAATCTAAAAAAATATAGTAGATAAATCTTAGCACCAAGAACAGTTAAAATAGTTAACTGTTCTATTTTTAGCTATTCTGCAGTTAGATATAAGGAAATCTTATACCTAACTATTAACCTGACAGCAGGTATAAATTTTTCCATTAACCTACCCTATCCTGGCCGTTAACCACTCTAGATCCAGTAATTATTATTATATTCTCTAAAATATTTTAAATCTATTATAAAATTTAACAGCTGTGAGAATAAGATCAGGATAATTATTTATTATATCTGAGCTATCTTAAAGATATATAATTATATTAAAAGAGATATCTCTTTTCCGGTCATCCAGCTAGCTTATTTTCTGATTATAATTAGTTTATCCTGGCTGAAGCTCTATAATTTTTATATAAATTTTACTAATTATATTCTTTAATTTACTAGTTCTTATTATCAGAAACTCTGTAATATTCTAATCCAGTTAATTAAGGTCTATATTCTCTATGATATTCCAGCCTATATCCAATTAATGAATATATATCTATTTAAATTCCTGAGAAATAAGAATATCCAGTCTGTCTTCCTGGATATGTATATTATATATACCTGCTGAAATTATTTTATTTATATAATTATTATTATTTAGCTTAATACAGTACTCCATGCTGCCCCTGACCAGAAAAAGCTTAAATTATTTAAGAAATTCTAGGAATTTATTAATATATTTTTATTCTAGAAGATAGAGAAGCTCCTGTTCTATTATATTTATAATTATGTTATTATTCTAGAGAAAAAAAAGATCTTATTATTTAAACTTTTATATAAAATATTCTAAGAAAAACTAACAGCTTTCTGTAAATAGCTGGTTAAGAATCTATAGAAAAAATTTATTTATTCTAGCTTCTTTCTAGTAATTTCTCTAGTCTTATTTATTAAAAAACTAGACAGAGATCTGAGATTCTGTATAGATTATTATATTTTAAATATTCTTTTAATTAAGAATTATTACCTGCTATTACTGGTTAAAGAGATTCTGAATAATTTAAAAAGAATATAATACTTTATTAAGATTATTATTTTTAGTATTTTTAATAATATCTGGATTATTAAGAGCTAGAAATATCTGATAATATTTTATATAAGACTAGATTTTTATAAATTACTAGTTATACTGTTCAGGCTATCAGAAGTCTCTGTTATTTTTTAGTATTATATTAATAATATTCTATAAGATTATCTGAATATATTTTATATAATTTATTTAAATAATATTCTTATTTATAACTGAACTAGAAGTAAGTACCTGGACTATATTAAGAAGATTTTCTAGAAATTTTATATAGCCAGCTTGTTTACTAAATTATTTAAATATAAATTTATTATTCTTAAAACCAAGTTCCTGGATCTTATTATAAGCTGTAATAAATTCTATATAGATTCTAAGAAAATCAGGATTATTATTAATTAATTTATTTTAATTTATATTACTAATATATAAGTCTTCCTAGGCTTTAGTAATTTTTATCATTATTTTATCTAAGATTTCTTTAAGTTAACTGTCCTGTTTGTATATCTTATTAAAAAAAATATCTTCTTTTAATAAAATATAATCTGCTAGAATATTTTTAGTTATTTATAAAAGATTTTTATTAATATTTTTATATTCCAGTCCTTCAATTGGACCCGTGAGATAATACTTAAAATTAATATCTTTGATTATATCTTTACTAGAGTTTTATTCTAATATAATAATAATAGTTTACTGTATTTTATTATTTTTTTCTTTAAGAAATATATTCTGACAGAGTATAATTATGAGATTTATAATAAAGAATTTTTTATGATTATCTGCTGCTTTAAGAAGTAATATCTAAAATTTAAAAGAATTTTATTCCTGATCTAAGTTATTACAGATTATTATAATCTGGAATATTTTATATTTATTAAGCTTCTGAACTGCTACTAAACCTGATAATTAGAATTTTTATCTTATTTTAACTTCTGTATTATTTATTATCCCGGATATTATAAAATTAAGTCTGATAATCTAACCAGGAGATTAAAGATTTTTTTTTAAAAAAAAGATAAATAACTGTTATACCAGAGCTAGACTATATTTAAATAAGAGAATCTAGACTTTATTTATTTTATAAAGAAAGATCCTGATCTATTATTTATATATAAAGATTCTGTAAAAGACTTCTACAGATATTTTCTAGATTCTATTTATTTTATTAATAATAAATCTAAATAATTACAGGAATCTGACCTACCAGCTACCCCGGAAAGTTTTATAAAAGACTTTTATAAAATTATTCTAGTCTTAGTAACCTGATAATTAACCTAGATTATTTTTAAAGATAAATAAGACTTAAAACTGCCTTTTGAAATCCAGACTATTTTATAAAATATATATAAGAAAGATAAATAGATGCTGGATATCTTAAAGATATTAATAATAAATAAAGACTGATATTTAGATATTTTCTTAATTTCCTGTAAAAAGAGAGGAAGTTTACTATATTATAAGAATTATTTATAAATCTCTAACCACACTGATCTAAAAGCTGATTTAATTTATTTAATTTATAATAAATCCTTCTTAGAGCATCCCGGAAGATTCTGTATTTATAAACTCTTAGTCTAAGAATATTATTAATTAAACCAGTACTATTATATAAAATAGTAGATAAGGAACTATTATATTTATTAAAGAATAATTTTTTTATAAAAGATTAAGCAGGATATCCTGAAATCTTTACTAGTTTTAAAATATATTTAGTAAGATATATTTATAGATTTTATTACTTATTTACCAGAGAGTAGAAGTTATAATATAGTATTAATAATTATTAATTATCTGATTAAGATAAAGTATCTAATCTTCTATAATATTATAGCTAATACTACTACTATAATTCTTATATATATTTAATATATATAGAAACTGTATAGATTATTTTATTTTATTATCTCTGATAAAAGTCTCCAGTTTATTATTAATTTCTAGAGATATTTAATCTAATATTTAAATATTATAAGTAAATTATTAATAACTTACTACCCGGAAACTAACAGGTAGATAAAGTAGATAAATATTATACTTAAATAATATTTTTATATTTATATAAACTACCTGCAGAATAACTAATCCAGCTGGTTATCTTTAACTGAATTTATTCTAAATATTATTTATTTTAATATTATCAAGACTATCTTGTTTTTTGTTAATTACAGCTTCTATTTTTATATAAAATTTAAATCTGTACTTATATTAAACTAATCTATTATTAAAAATATAGAATAATTTATTACTAGAATATAAATAATTATTAAATTTATATAAACTAAGATAATTATAGCCTAAGCCAGACACGCAGAGTAAATAAATAAAAGATATTATTCTAGTTTAAGATTTCAGAAAGACTAGAAGATCTGGCTAGATATCTAATTTATTAAAATATTATAATTTAATAAGAAATTTAACTAGAATATCCTAGGCCTGTATTTAATTAAAAGAATTATTAATTTATATATTTATTATCTAATACTTCCATCTAGTATAAAGATCTATTTAGTATTTTATATAAGTTTATTTATTTCTGTTAATAATAATTTATTATTAAATTAGTATTAGTTTCTTCTTTCCCATGTTGAAGTTAATAATCTTAAAGAATAGAAAATTAAAAATATATTAGATTTTTTCTGGAACTATTATAAGCAAGACTAATCCCGGCTGTTTTATTTTATTAAATAGATAAAATATACTGACCTTACCGCGGAGCCTGTTAAATATCTAGAAAATACTTACTAGATTATTAAAAACTTCTATTATTATTATCTAGATAAGCCCGGACCTTCCTCTTGCAGGAACTCGGCTTAAGAAAAAGAGAAATATTATTATAATACTAGCTATAGAATACAGCCCAGACTGACTATCTGGATATATAATCTGAAGAAATATAAAATATACTAGTCTTCTAAACTTTGTTTATAGCTCTGAGCTATATCTTATTTATCTTCCTGTATATAGCCTGACTGTAGTTAGCTAGCCAGTCTCCCGCCTGTTTCTGTTTCCTGTTCAAGCTATCTTCCTACCACCCCGCCAGCCCGCACCTTGACAGGTATAACCACTCTACCCTGGCCGTTAACCACTCTAGTAATATTTATTAAAGTAATACTTTTGGCTGTAATATTTATTTATATAATGCTTAATAGAATTAATCAGGCTTAGTATACTTAGAAAAAATATTAACTTAATTAAATTTCTGTTATATATATTAATCTGATTAAATTTCTGTAACATATGCTAACTGGTTTTAGAAATAAATATTATTATTTTCTAAGATTTATAACTCCGCATAATAATTTCTCGAAAGGATGAAACTTATATTATTATATTTCTTGTAAGAAGCTCTATTAGAGGATGCTAGTTTAAAATTAATCAGATATTGTTTGACTGTTGTCTCGTTGTGAAGATTTCCCTACTAGAAGGGGGGACAGTCCTGTCCACGGGACCGTCGCACAAGGCGTGCTCTTCCAATAGATATTGTAATTCTGGATATGGGAAGTGTAATTTGCCTCCTTCGGCCGAAATGCGGGGCGGGTTGCTTCGGTTTAGGACCAACCCATTAAGCTCACATGTGGTAAGTATTAAACCGGACGTACAGATACCATGGGTACAGTGTGCACGGGTAACGCAAATATGGATATGAGAAACATGGGTGTGAGAAACTTGGGCGTGAGAACTACCCCAACCGTGGAGCTGCTAACACTCTAAAATATCTATAATTTAGATAACTGTCATAAATTCGAATCTGGCCCACCTTAAGATATTGCTAAATTGTCTCGAACGCTATTGCCCTTGATTTACTCCCCGCGGGCACGTTCAGAACACTTTCCGCTCTGAGACCGGAGGAATCACACCAGCTATAGGACGACCAAATGCCATTCTTACCCTTCTCTATTATCCATAGTTTGAGGAGAGAGTTGGATGGTACAGACGCCGAAATTCTGACCTGGGGATGTGAAGGCTATAATGACTGCATAGAGCAATGGAGTGAAACATGCAATACACTTGTGGTAATCTGCTCCTGACGAGTTTTGCTTGGCTGTCAATATTGACCCTTTGCAGGGCGCGATGGTCCGGGTCACATCAGCCGATGAAGCAGCCATAGTCGTCCGTTTTGCCACACGCCATGACGTTCCTTTCGCAGTCAAAGGAGGAGGTTATTCTACCAGCGGCGCATCCACAACTCATGGCGGTATCGTGTTGGACCTATCCAGGCTTCGGGAGGTCCATGTGTATCCAGACTCCTTGGTTCTCGCTGCCCAAGGTGGGGCGTTGTGGAAAGATGTAGATGTTGCAGCCGCACAGTATAAGCTTGCAGTGGTCGGAAGCACACTTAACCAGATTGGAGCTGCTGGAGCAACATTAGGAGGAGGCTATGGATGGTTGACCGGCGAGTACGGTCTCGCGATTGATAACTTACTTTGGGTGAGGTTGATCTTGGCCGATGGCACTACAGTGGTAGCATCAGAAGAGCAACACCCAGACTTGTTTTGGGCCATTCGGGGGGCCGGTCAAAGCTTTGGAGTAGCTGTTGAGTTGGGCCTCCGAGCACACATACAAGATCACCATGTATTTGCTGGTACTCTCCTCTTCACCCCGGACAAGTTACCTACGCTTGTCAATTTCGCCAATCAGTTCGAGACTATCACCGACGGTAGGCAGGGTTTCTGGTTTGGTTTCACTATGCAGCCGTCTATGACTCAATGCTCCGTTTTGGTGGTGGTATTCTATAATGGCACTCAGGTTGCCGCACAAAAGTTCTTTTCTCCGATTTTGTCGCTCGAGTCCTTAAATAATGGAACGCAGATGCTCCCGTACGATAGCCTCAACAGTGTACTAGACAGGGAGAGTCTTGTGGCGCACCGAGGACACCGTTCAAGGGTCGATATTAAGTATCCTGCCGATATGAGTGTGGGTCCTCGAAAGAGCCTTAGAGGTTCAAATATCACGCTTCCTCTGGATGTCGCTTTTGTGCTGTCAATATACGAGGCGTTTGATAGTGTGTTGAGAAACTACCCGCAGACAAGGGAGAGTAGGCTGCTTTTTGAGCTCTTGCCGAATTCACAACTTGCTAAAGTTCCTAATGATGCCACAGCGTATGCCAGTCGCGGTCATTACTACAACGTCAGCACCCTCTTTGAATGGAATGAAGCACATCTTGATGACAAGATCCGCTCGCTACAGAAGAATCTGATGGACCGGATTGGAGTACTCGCGGGGATTGAAAGGCAGCCGAATTACAACATGTCCGAACATGGAACCGGGTTATATGCGAATTATGCTGGTATGTTGCAGGGAGTTACCTCCTCCAATCACTGTCGTCGATGCTTAGATGTGTCGAGAGGGCCGAAATAATTTCTCATCATCTATAGGTCATGATGTGCCGATCAAGCGAATATTTGGAGAGAACCTTCCCCGTCTGCGGGAATTGAAGAAAAAGTACGACCCACATAATACGTTTAGAAAATGGCACGACCTGAACGCGCTTGTCGATTCTCCGGAATGACGCGTCAGATATATTGATCAGATGATTTTTATGCCCATGCCGTTCACTTTTCAGATCGTTTTTTATCTTCTGTCAGTCGATATGACGTTGCCTCCACTAGACGTGTTAGTATTCGACGCTGAAGTACGTTTTTCCAAAAGTAAGGAGCTATTACTCCGTGTTGTTAGTCGGATCTTGCTCATATGCAAGGCCGATGTAGTTATTGAGTAGATGCGTTGCGCTCCAAGAGCATCGGCCAGTATTCCTTGATTGCAGTCCCGTTTCAATGAGTGCAATCCAGCATATGTCATCGACACGCCTATGTATATATATCACAGAGGTGCGGCCCATAGACAATTTGACCGCGCTGGGCAAGCAGCTGGCCCAGACTATGCGAACTGTGACTTTCTAATGGCCAGGTCCGCTGAAATGGCTTGTTATGATGTCATGCGATAGCTACATGTAAAATAGGGAGAATCGCTGGCGTCTGGATGCGTTGGGAAAACTAGATATTGCGGCTGTGCCAAATCCGGTCGTGTAGGGTGGGTCATATGACCTGTGGCCTCGTGTCTTTTCTAGATATTTACTTTCCTCCAAAATCGCCGGAGTAAGGTTTTCCATTATGGCTTGTGACTCAGCTTTACCTTGCGGGCGTAACTTACACCGTTCAGTAGTTCAGGTGATACTCCTCTCCTAGCACCGCTCGTTGAGGTCTGGGGTGAACTAGGGAAGAGCCCGTATATCCCGCCACTGACGTTGAACCCAACAAGATGTAGCTATCGCTGCAACTCCGCGATGACCGTATTCTAATGTCACATCTCGGATTCTCAAAGTACGACCCTGACCTTGCTACTAATAGGCTTTTTAGGAAGCTTCCGATTGCATGACTGACGACGTCTATCCCCTCATCTCGAATCTTAGTTTCTCTTCAGAACCTAACAGACCTATTTCTTCTTTCGGAGCTACGACATCCTCGGCTCCGAGGAATGATCGATGACATGTCGGCAGACCCCTCACGCGAACGTATAGAAGATACTGGAGGCCTTTAAGTAGTGCTATGAATCACCAACACATTCCATGCATCGTCCATTATACAGTACTGTAGCGATAGCCAAAAGTATAGTTCATTTCCTACAGAAAGACCTCCAAAACGGCAACATGGACGGCTTCCGCACCGACACACACCTCGTTCGTGACTTTGAGCACGTGCAACGCAGCGATGGCTCCCTCGTCGGCGGCAAAAATTCCTCCCTGGGGGAGATGATCGGAGCTCTGTCAGCCAAAGGGATTACCGTACCTCCCGGCTTCGCAACCACGTCCCATGCATACTGGCAATACATCGACACCAATGAGATCCGGAAGCGCCTAGCCGAGCTCATAGCAGACTGGGAATCAGGAAAGGCCCACCTCGCCGAGACTGGTCAAGCAATACGAAAGCTATTCATTCGAGGTAGCTGGCCACCCGATATTGAGACAGCCATCCGCGCCGCATACCGCAGGCTTTCATCCAAAGCAGGCGTCGAAAACGTCAGCGTGGCAGTTCGATCCAGCGCTACAGCCGAGGACCTCCCGGACGCCAGCTTCGCCGGACAGCAGGAATCCTACCTCAACATTGTGGGCGAAGACGCCCTCCTAGAAGCCTGTCGACGATGCTACGCATCGCTCTTCACTGATCGAGCCATCAGTTACCGGCAAGCAAAGGGATTCGATCACCTGCGCATCGCCCTATCCGTCGGCGTGCAGCGCATGGTCCGCTCCGATGCCGGCGGCTCGGGGGTAATGTTTTCCATCGACACTGAAACAGGCTTCGACAATGTCGTCCTCATCAACGCAGCCTGGGGCCTGGGCGAGAACGTCGTCCAGGGCACTGTCGACCCAGATGAGTACCAAGTCTTCAAACCTCTCCTCTCGGATGGCTACGTCGTACCCATCATCGACAAAAAGCGCGGCGATAAATCCATCAAGATGATATATGGCAACGACCAGACTCCCACGAGGAACGTGCCAACCTCAAAAGCTGAACGCGCCTCATTGGTCCTCCATGATCCCGAAATTCTCCAACTCGCCCGATGGGCCTGCACCATCGAAACCCACTATGGCTGCCCAATGGACATGGAATGGGCCAAGGACGGTCTCACCAACCAGCTCTTCATAGTCCAAGCCCGACCTGAAACCGTCCACTCCCGCCGTGACGCGACCGCGGCCTTTAAGACGTACAAGATTGGTCATAAGGGCTGCACCCTGACTACTGGACTAGCGGTCGGCGATGCCGCCGTCTCCGGTCGTCTCTGTCTGATCGAGTCCGCGCACGAGATGGACAAGTTCATCGACGGCTGCATTCTTGTCACTGCAACGACCGACCCAGACTGGGTGCCAATCATGAAGCGCGCCGCAGCAATTATTACCGACCACGGCGGCCGCACCTCTCATGCGGCTATTGTCAGTCGGGAACTCGGCGTCCCTGCTATCGTGGGCACTCATGATGCGACCTACGTGTTGCACTCGGGGCAAGACGTGACAGTCTCGTGTGCCGAAAGCGATCAGGGCTTCGTCTATGATGGTATTTCAGAGATTATCACTGAGACAGTAGACATGAGCGGACTCCTCGCCAGCCGAACAAAGGTGATGCTGAATCTGGCCAACCCGGCCGCCGCATACCGCTGGTGGCGACTCCCTGCCGATGGAATCGGCCTGGCGCGGATGGAGTTCGTAGTGACCAACGCCATTCGAGTTCATCCGATGGCGCTGGTGAATTTTGACCGGCTGCAGGATGTCCAGGCCAAGGCAGAGATTGATCGATTAACGGCCGGGTACGAGCACAAGCCTGAGTACTTCGTAGACAAGCTGGCCCATGGCTTCGCGGCACTCTGCGCTGCGGTGTATCCTAAGCCGGCGATTCTGCGGATGAGCGACTTCAAGACGAACGAATATGCAAGACTAGTTGGGGGAAAGGAGTTCGAGCCTAAAGAGGAGAATCCGATGATTGGGTTCCGGGGGGCATCAAGGTACTACTCGCCGCTGTATCGTGAGGGGTTCGCTTTAGAATGTCGCGCTATTCAGCGACTGCGTGAAGAGATGGGATTCACGAACGCAGTGGTGATGATTCCATTCTGCCGCACAGTAGGCGAAGCGGAAAAGGTATTGCAGGTTCTTGCTGATAATGGGTTGCACCGGGGAGAGCATGGACTGCAGGTGTATGTAATGTGTGAGATTCCGTCGAATGTGGTTCTGGCAGAGCAGTTTGCGGCTCGGTTCGATGGGTTCTCGATCGGGTCAAATGATCTAACGCAGCTGACGCTAGGAGTCGATCGCGATTCAGACGAGCTGGCGGACCTCTTTGATGAGCAGGATGAGGCAGTTAAATCGCTGATTGCGCAGGTCATACGGGTAGCGCGCAGGGCTGGTTGCAAGGTGGGCATATGTGGACAGGCACCGAGCGATCATCCTGATTTCGCGCGCTTCTTGGTCGAGGCGGGAATTGACTCCGTCTCGGTGATTCCTGATAGTTTTGTGAAGGTGAAGCAGCATGTGATAGCCAGTGAGACGAGGAGGGAAGCAGAGAAACAGAAGGAGGATGAGTCTGATACATGTGATTTGTGGTGAGACAAAAACATTAATTCGTTACATGAATTTGTTAGCCTATATCAGAAAATTCTCTTCTACCCAACCCATTCCCCGATGGCCTTGTGATGACTTAATTTTCACGCTTCATTCTCCTTAACCCTTTCCACTATCACGTTCAAACTTTTGACTCCCAACTCAACCGCCTCTCTTTCCCCTGTCCTCAAGTCCAATCTCACCTCCTCCACCACTCCCTCCCTCCCCACCACAACCGGCCACGAACAACAACATTTCCAATCCTCCCTCCAACAACTCACTGTCCACACCCTCCTGTTGTCTCTCACCATTGCGGCCGCAAGACTCCCAGCTACAGCCCCAATTCCCCACGGCGCACCTCCTTTCCCAGCAACAATAGCCTTCGATTTTCGCTCAATCTTACTCTCCACCTCCAATCTTTTCTGGATAGAATTTCCTTCCTCTCCATAGGGAGACAGTAACCCAGAGCATATAATAACCTGACTCTCATTTCCCCGTACACCAATTACATACCCCTCTGTCTCCTCCATTTTGGTCCCAAGGACATGGGATACCTCACCTCGTAGCCTTAGGGAATCCAAGCACGTCCCCGTCCCAATGACTTGTCTACGGGGCAGGCTAGCAATATCCTGCGCCAGTGTGGTGAGTAAATCGACGGGGTTAGCAACCACTAGGATAACGGTGCGTGGGGAAAATGGGCGCATTTCGTTGAGAATGCTTTTCAGGATACTGAATTTGTGATAGAGGTGTTGGAGAGTGGTTTCTCCTATACATTATATTCATCCTCATTAGCCGGGACCTCTACCTTTGCTGTTACAAAAATCCACTTTCAACATGAAATTGAAGGGGTTGAGGTTGTACCAGGCGTATGTCTCGCTCCTGCAGTGATAATCACCACGTCTGCCTGACTCGCCTCGCGATGCGTGGCTGCCTGGACTTGTGTCACGGAACCGTGAACGAGTGCCGCGTCAGAGAGATCGTTGACTTGGGCATCACGGAGGGTAGATTTGATGTCCACGAGGAGAAGGGTTGCAGGTATGCGTTGGTGGATTATAGAGAGAGCTGTTGAAGCAACCACGGAGCCAAGGCCAATTAGGGCTATTGTCGGCATTTTTGCGTTTTCTTCGTGTTGCTGTACTTAATATCTGTGGCGCCCAGGTATAATTCGGCTTCCGATTAAAGCGTTTACAGACTGCTAGAGATGCGAAGTGAGCCGTGAGGATGGATGAAATATAGGGTCAGTGAGGAGAGCTCGTGTTGCGGTGCCATGGTTACGGGGTGACTCGGGGTGGAAGTTAGTTTCCTGGAACGAAATCTGGACAAAGAAGTGCTTGGTCATTGCTCTATCCTCTACGGGTATGGTTACATGATAAGCATTACATACGTCATCATAGACAAATAACAACTGTCTTTAACTTTGCGAGCTTTGTCTGGAATCTGCAAAGTGAAGTACGCCGCTTTCGGCCTAGCTCCACCACGTACAAGCATTCCGGCTCACTCGGCTCGAGACTAGCCAGTCATCGCTTGCGGCGCATGGTAAGCCACGATATCCCTCTGGGTATGCAGTTGACGATCAGAGTCGGTTTCGAAGTGAAAAGTTCTTTATGTTTAGGGAAGTGTGAGTTTCTGGACTTAGCGTTACTTCAGCGAGTATTTGTCCACAATATATAATATGTATCCATCAAAGAAAAACGGTCGATTGAGGTTGCTTTTGCTGGCATAGATGTTTAGAGTTACTCCAGGATCGAAAGCGGTGGGCTAAAGAAGCGCGCGATACGAATACGCTTCAAAGCCCGTCACCAATCTTTTGTCGTCTTTACGTGACGCATGAGTAATTTCTTTGAATATTACAAGCAGAGCAACATATTAACCCTGGCACATTTAAGCTAATATGTCGATCCTTAGCGCCCGACTGGTGTCTACTAGTATATCGCTGTGGCAATCGAATGGGTTGTTTGATATCACCTAAGATGTCAGTAATCACGTATGGCAAATTTGATCAGGGTGATAGAGCGCACATAGTAATGACCAATACAGGAGGCCTGAGCTCCGCTTTTTTCTCACCAGCCCGATCTTTACCTACGCAGCGGCCACCCCTGTATCTCTATGGTGGTAGTCACGTCAACAGTCGGTATAGTGTACCACTATGGAGACGGTCTGTTCTATCTATGCATTGTGATAGACTAGACAGGCCATATCCCTGGATATTTTAACAGAAGAACACATATATTTGACTGTAATAGTTGGATTTTCTGCCAATCCTTGTTGTCATGCGCAGTTCCGCGGATCTGGTCAGTAATCAGATGAGAGCATACTTACCAAGCTTATCCCCAAAGAATTGCCACATTTATGGAGAGAAGAAAAGAACGCAAGGAGCCACGTTGAGCTGTTGTGAATTGAGATTTAATGAGTGAACATTATACAGAAGGTTCTCTCAAGTTAATTGGCAACTAGACAGCATTTTAATCGCCTGCGTTATAGCCCGCCTCCTCTCGGGCCAGCTTATAGATAGCTTTACCCCGAGGCTCGAAGTAATCCCCTCGAGACATTTTTGATGCCAGATAAAACCAGCTGACTGCATTCCCGACAGTAGTATACTTATCAAGCAGTCTCTTCAACGCAGGCGCTGCCTTGTGCTGGGAAATTTTCTCATTACTAAAGATACGAGAAAGATGCCGAGCTATGGCACACTCATCCCCTTTGTTGACTAGTATAATATGGTCTGATTCATGCATGAAAGGGAGCAACTCTGCATCTCTGGTAGTAATGATCGGTGTCCCCTTTTAGATGGCTCTGAGGAGCATTTCAGGGGTCCCATGCAATGTGGACAGCTGCACAAGCGCTCTTGCGTGTGTGATCCGGGCGTTCCACATTTGGTCCGCAGCCCCGATTGGAATGATGCAAACGGACGTAGACAGGCTCTCGCTGCTGTTGATTTGAGACATGACCGCATTGTAGAAAGGGGAGCTTTCTGGGGTACGGGAGGGACCACGGTGACAAATCAACAACTTCAGAACTGGCTGTCCCGGACGCTCCTTGACACATGTGTCGTAAAGCCTCTGATACGAGTAAAGAAGGTAAAGAGTACCGTTACCAGGTCTAAACTGGGACAGATGGAGGATATATTGCTCTATATGAAGGGAGAGTCTTAGCGATATATGTAGCGCTCCGACAGTGGGATTGTTACCTTCTGGATAGTGTATAGTAGATACCTGCAGATTTCTACAGATGGAGCTGAGCTCCCTTCCATAGAAGCCAATGTCCCAGCCAGTCAAAGGCTTGTTCTGACCATCAAGTCTACACCAGTATTAGCATGGGTCCAGATTATATATGGAGCTTTAGGATTAATACTGGTCAACGGAATATTGTATGTAGCTGACATTTGCCTCGGGCACAACACGCGGCGCAAGTTCCTTCGGAAGTAGCAATACTAGCAGATCAACATGAGCTAACCTGGTTCGGATATAGTCCTATGCTCGGGATTACGGGCTATTGTAGTCCTGAAGCGGGTTTCCTTGAGTGTAAAGACTACTCTTAAATATGACAGGCCACTCGGGATCCTGCTGCTTTGAGAGTAGAGCCAATGTCAAAAGTGGCGCACTGTCAACAATTACTATATTGACGGCCTCCTCCGCGCGAGGCCGAAGGAGCCTGTTCTGGCACAGCCAGTGCCTTCTCGCGTTAGTGTAGGCAAAGTCCAGGATCAATAACTCATCATTAACAGTAATAACTGACAGTAGATTACCTAGTCCCTCCAAGATGTCTTGCATCTTCCGGATGAGAGGAACCATTCCCGGTCGAGGCTTCGGCACAAACCTGTGTGATGATGTTAAAATTTCAATCAAGCGAGTTTTCGAAAACGATGCAGATGTATACCATTTGACTTGAACTCTGAGCCTGTTGCTGAACCGTGCAAGAGCATGCCGGGTAGGAACGTCGGGTTTGCCCTGACACGTCATACTAAAAAAGGCGATCTTCACCTCGCTTTCCCTCAGGTTTTGGGCATAATGTTGAGCCACAGACCACATTGCAGGTTTGACTGTCTTCTTGTAGTCTTCTAGACAAGCAAGATATATATAGTAGCCTCTATCTACATCCACTGAGCCATCATAATTTATATGATTATGGAGTATATGGTTAATGCCGAAGGATCTGTACAACATCAGTTTTTACGCTTATTCTAAAGATAACACTGACTGTATGCACTTTCACACCATTGAATCTGCCTGCTTATCGAGTTTCTTCTTATACTACCCAGCATAGGTCGCCAGCTCGCCTTTATCGGTATGTTGTCTTTCACGGTCCTTGTATTCAAGTACCAAGGGCACAATGTCAAGCTCGCGCCACAGCCGCGAGCATAATAATGGACACCAGGAAGCAAGAGATTGGTGAAGAGCAGCGCTGACTATTTTCCCCGCATGCTTTTCTCTGTATTCTTTCAGCTCTGCAATTATCGCGTCAGTTGCATGGTCTGATACATCGGAACGGGGAGCGTGCCAAGAACACACGAAGAAATCAACGAGATCTGTTGAATTCCGGATGACAATTGCAACTCTTCCGCCAGTATTGTCCCAGATAAGTTCCGAAATTCCAGCGTAGATGACCTGGGACATGCTGTTAGAGATTCAGTTTATGTGTAAGAAGCCGACGTATCAACACACATTGAGTGGTCTCCCAGACCAAGCATCTGCGTTGTACCTTGAACTAGCGGTGCTCATTTCTTTAGGGGCAGTTGGCGTCTTGTTGCTCGATTTTTTTATGGACTCCCGGCCGGGTAAAATGCAATTCTCACTATGTGTAATGCCACCGCTAGTTTCTTCTTCAATGTAAGACCTAGTTACAAATAAGCGAAACTTGCTGGGTTACAGGTACATTTATACGCGGTATTGCCTTAGGTGTTGCTTCCCGTACTCTCAAGGATATTGTTGTTGCTGAACGCCGGCCAGAGACAAGGAAGCTTTCGGCAATCCCAAGGAATCAGACAGAAACTCCCCCTCTGTCTTGACGTAAAAGTGACCCCTCAACTGATAACAAGGACACTTTATGACATCAAAATAATTAGAGTTCATTCATTCGAAAGGACAGCCACGCATAGTCCGCCCGGCGTCAGTAAGGTGGCAAGATTTCGGAACGGTTGCGGAAGCATAGGTATTATTTCGGCCAGGTGGGTAGCTGGGTCTTACGTCCTTGTATGATCTAAAGGTAAGGGTAGAGAAACGATCAACATAGAATTATTGATTCGTCGGATTAGGAAGTTCAAGGTTGCACCTGCGACATCATTGAAGAAGTTATACCAAGGCGTGGATACGTGTGGAAGCAGATGGCAAGGGTTCTTTGCGAATCTTTGAAACAAGCCTCCAAAAAGGTAATCATCCCTTTATTAGTGACCGTGGATGGGATGAACTACCCCTATAACTATTTGAATCTTGACGCTTATGGAATCGGTTTCCGTACTCGACAATTGTGCCAGTTTCGGCACGTGAAAGTACATCATCACTTCAAAGGCGTTATGGACTTTGCGGGCGCAGAATAAGAATCTCGTGTCGCAACGCCAAGAGTTATCCTGCTCTATGGACTGCCCAGGGAAGATTGTGATTGCTACCGTCCGAAGATAATGATACTACAGTCGGTTAGAACCATTTTGACACTGCATTTGGTCAACAATAAGCTTCCCCGTTAACCTCCTGAAGCCACCGCTTAATGCCGGTCCGTCCACGCCATTGTGGGCATCTACAGCAGCCAGCCCATGAGGAGCAGCTGAACGATAAATCATATCCCAAGTAGCACTATTCTGAACTCCTTCCGTCATTAAAGCAAGATTGATCAAGATACTGCGCATATTATTCATGCTGATAATGATTCAATGCGACGAAAACACATTGGCGGAGTGCCCGCCAGCGTCAACCACGAAGTCATCATTACTATCGATGGATGCCAGCAGAGATATTGTGAGATCTTGAATATCAGGCACACAAGATAAAACAATAATTCTCCGACGCTTTAGTCGTAGAAATAGAGAATTCTGAGGTGGAGAACATAGCCGTCTTCGGCATTTGCGCTGCTTTTGTTAACCCCCCCGGTCTCGGCGTGTCTGTCGAGGGCATATATGAGGGATGTTGGCAGTTTGGCATCTTGAAGAAGATGCACAGCAGCGGCGAGGGAGCCAACACCATTTCTTACAAGCCCACCTCGAGCACATGTTGGTAAACGCTGATAAGGGGTTGTTTTGTGTGGCATTTTGACTAGTCGACACGGGAGTATGTTCATTAAAAGGCAATGTAATAGAGATCCTTGACCTGGCCACAAACATCTCTGCGCTATAAAGTACAAACTCTGTTCCATGTGCTGAGAATGACCATTCTAAGCCTAATTTTGAGACCTTTTTGGAGATCAATCAGAGCTCTAGGTCTGTAGTGTAGTGTAAGTAGAAGATTCATTGATAATTTAGAAGACGTCTGTTATTACGACTTGACATTTCATTACTTTCTTGTTCTTTGTTGGTATACGTAACTTTTGGAGTATTGACTGGAACAAGCACAACCTGGTTGGAGAGAAAGTGGAGATTGCGTATGATCGCACATACTGAGATTGCGAACATTTTCATACCACGACTCGCTTAAGTTAAATTAAGACCCGGCATGGGTTTCGTACGGTTTCCGGTCTCCAATACTGTCTCTTAAATACTAAAGTTATTGTTTGAGGAATGAATCGAAGAGGACAATTTTGTGTGATTGCATCAGACTCGTTTGCAAGACCCTCAATTCGTGACAGCGTAACATTATCAATTATATAACATGTAGCAGGAAAGGGCTTAAGGCATCACAGATTGCTCAGCCAGCGCAATATAGTGAACTTTCCGTCACTAATGCACACAGGAAGATGAGGTTGTTCGGCAGGGTAAGACCACCCCACCATTCGTGTTGCTTGGCAACCAACCGTTGCTCCTGTGATACTGTACCCGGTGCCCTCCGTAATCGCTGTACCAAGAAACCTACTCTATATGTTGGAGAGATGGTCGCTTACCGCTGGGTCGAATTTGGCGTCCTACCTTCGGCGTCCAGTATCAAACGTGTCCTTGCAAGTGCTGGTGGGACGCGGAAAAAAGGCCTAGCAAAAAGCAAAGGACCAAAGTCCAGAACTACGGGTCTTCTACCATTTAACGTATTTGAGTTCTGTTTCTGTCGGTTGGCTTTTCTGGACGAATGATTTACCCCGGAGAGGTATAATCACTCAAGAAGGAAGGCTTATGTAGATCTTCCGCCTCTTCCGGTCCATCATCGGCAGCAGGAGTGACGGGAAATGCATTACCGAGTGGCGTGGTGTGAAATAGCCCCACTGTATCTGGCTTTCAGGTTTAGACCATACATTAATCAGGTCCGCCTCCTCAAGGCACAGTCCTGATATTCGAAAACTACGACACCGTATTACCCATATTTGCTGTACCACCCGCCCCATCTCCTATTATCAAAAGGACCACGTTTCGCTATATTGGCTCTTATTCTGAGCGTACAGGAGGGTGCCTCTCTGTATGAACACATGTCCTCTCTGTCAGCATCCAACTTTGTTAAATCCTCTTCTTCACAACCGTTCGTGCAAACATGGTTATGTTTGCGGACATTGTGAACAATTTCTGCGAGCAGTGCTCGGCTCTGTCGATATGGACCCTTGGAGTTGTCGTCCGTTGACCGTATTCGTATCGTCCATCCTTGTTAATGTCTTGCGACAACTCCTCTTCAAGAACCCTCACGAGCCGCCAGTGGTTTTTTACTGGGTCCCTTGGATCGGTAGCACCATCAATTATGGCATTGGACCCTATAAGTTTTTCTTCGATCGTCGCGCAAAGGTTCGTTGTGGCCTCAGGAAAAAGCTTCAAACGTCCATGGCTTTCGAGCGAATGGTCCATTTACCCTGCATATACTATGGCGATATATTCACTTTTGTCCTTCTTGGAAACAAGACGACGGTTTATCTGGGTACGAAGGGCAATGATTCTATTCTGAATGGTAGGCTTCGAAATGTCTGTGCGGAGGTTTACTTTCCCCTGACGACACCGGTCTTCGGACGCCATGTCGTCTATGATTGCCCCAATGCCAAGTTAATGGAGCAGAAGAAGGTACTGATGATCTCTGTGGATAACGTGTCTGTATGCCTTCCTTCGTTTACCGTCAATAAGTGGACTTCTGTTGGGCCGAGAATGTGTTGTGGCAAAGGTCATAATCTTACCAGTCCAGGACTTGACTGATCAGCTTTCAACATCCTTCCATCTTGATGGTTTGAAGATGATCACTCCGTCCCATGACTAGTTTGCCGCCTATGCCGTTCACGAAAGTGACTTTTGTTATTACCTAGGCCTATTGTCAATATCCTGGCCTTCAACTAAGCCATCATGTAGCTTCAGTGCAGCTCTCTCTTTATCCTAAATATAGGGCCATGGCGAAGAGGTTTCTGGTTATATTAAGTGATGGAATTCACATAAGAGTACTAACAAAGGATTTGATAAATTTTCAAATATCGAGTCTGTTAGTATGTTTATCTTTCAGCGGGTGTTCAGTATTATATTCTATACAGCCCATTTATTTTTAGAATCTTTAGTATCTCATAAATATCTTTATCTTCTATATACATATCCGTCTATCTTGTACAGCAAGTCAGATCTTTACCAGTGGAAAGAGCAAAATCTGGAGTTATTATAATTCATAGATAACTGTGTTGATGGAAGTGTATATAGGATATAATTATAACTAATATAAAATAAATTAATTTATCAAAAGTTGATTAATAGTTCTTTGAGTATGGTCAGGTATTTATTTGTATTATTAGATTAGTGTTTTATCTGAATAACGCGGTGGGCCATATGCTGTTGTCATTTATAGATGATTTTTTATTCAACTTAGAGTATGTCTTATTGCCCTATTTTGCTATATAGAAAGATGTCCGGCTAGAGTGGTTAACGGCCAGGGTAGGGTAGGTTAATGGAAAGATTTATACCTGCCATCAGGTTAACAGTTAGATATAAGATTTCCTTATACCTAACCACCGAACAGCCAAAAATAGAACAGTTAATTATCTTAATTATTCTTAATACTAAGACTTACCTATTATACTCTTTTAAGTCTTAATACAGGTAAAATATACTCAGGTTAATAATTATTTATCTTAATTATTTATATTTTTACTAATAATTAATATAAGACTAATCTTCTTAATTTTAAAAATAATCAGAAAAAAGAAAACAGCATGCTTTATTTTATTTTTATTTATTTAATTTAATATTATCTCAGATAGTAGTAATAATCAAGTTTATAAAAAAAAATTACTTTTATAATATAAAATAATAGTAAATATATATATTTACAACTCTATTTTAATTATATATTATTAATAAATTATTAATATTTTCTAAATTACTTTTCCAGGCTGGTAAATCTCTCTGAAAATTATTTTATATAATAATAAATAAACTTATTATTTTTTTATATATTTAAAATACTGTCTAAGTAATTATAATAAGTTAAAAACTATAAATTATCTGTATTATTTAATTATAATATTCTATATAACTTTATTTACTTAGTTTATAAAAACCTGTACTTTTTATAATTTATTAATTATAAATATAAAGATTCAGGCAGTATTCTCTAAGTAAGATCTATAAAAAATTTTTATAAATTTTACTAATAATATTATTATAATAATTATAGAATATCTTTATAGAACTTCTTCTTATATTACTTAATAAAATCTGATTATTTATTATATCAGAGATATTTTATATAATAATTACTGGATATTACAAATTCTTACCTGTAAATAAAATTAAAAGATATCTTTAATAAAAATTTACTATTATTAGATATTCCTAATGTTGGGATTCTGGCCCAGGCGCTAGTCCAAAACAGGAAAGCGGTCTAGCGGGGCTAGGCCAATCAGATAATAGGAGGTCTTGTAAAAGGCTTTTACAGAAGACTCCTACTTGGTCA
>NW_020291221.1:0-28472 GCF_003184625.1 Aspergillus neoniger CBS 115656 | reverse complement strand
AATGAAATTGGCATACTAGAGTGTATCTAAGTTTAGTATATAAATCTTATAAGATAAATATTAATATATATTCAAGTAAAATATATTACACTGTATTTTTTGGTAATTTATTTCAAACTAGTATTATATATGATATGAATCTTATTATATCATATATTTTTGATATTTAGTTTCTTAAAGTATATCCATAGCTTCAGTTAATATTTTATTGTAATTGAGCTAACGGTGGGTGAGATATTAGAGTTTGATAAATGTTAGATTAGTATGGGATACACAGGTGGCCGACTGGCTTGCCTGGCCGACTCGCTTGCCGGTTACGTTATAATTGATTAGTCAGGTCATCATATGCTAAGATAACTAACTGACAGTAGCGTGCGGGTCAGCTATCTACATGATTCTATACAAAGAGACAAGTTCTTTTTATGATAATATATCTTAACCAGTGTGATAATTATCACTATATATATGTACACATATAAACATATTCATCAAGTTTTTCTATAAAATTCTCTGATCAGAGTAGAATACTGTTTTATAACTTGAAGAATTTTTATATTCTCAAAAAGTTATACGCTTCATAAATACGAAGGACTACTGATAACATGAAACATTCTTTTCATAATCTTCAAAGTTCATAATAGCATCAAAGAAGATCTATTAGTAATTCTGATATAGAACAATGACTTGTATATGGTATAACATACGTGACTGACTCGGATGGATGGCCAGTGCGGCCGTGATAAATGTTAACTAACCTTTTTGGTAATTGATTGTCAATCAAGATAGTACTTGAGCTACTGAGCATCAGTAAAGAAAAATGGTTCATCTTCATGTATACACTTATTGAAGCTTACTACACTTGGTTTGACCAATGATAACTAACTAGCGCTCGAGTCGCCCTACATGTTTATGCAGAATCTGAAGTGGTGGTACGTAGTTTGGCTGGCGGCACGGACTTTGGCCAGGTAGAAGGAAGATATACATATCCATATTGAGACGCCGTAGTGTTCATTTGATGCCCGCATCAAATAACCCGTTGCGAAGCTGAACCCTCTATATGTGGTCTCCGAAAGTACTTCATGAACCTAAATTAATCTGTAAGAGACCGTCTGACAAACACACCAAACCATGTCTCTCGCTGGTATCTCACAATGGCTTGAGGGCATAAAGTATAACAGGGTATTGAGGTTGATTGGTACGCTTCGGGATCGGTGGTCTACACAAGCCAGTTGAGTTACAGCCAATGGACATAAGGTTTGCTAACGGGGACCAAGTGCCCTTTGACTGAACAGATTAAGATCTCTAATATCCATGGAGATAGCAGTCCATTGAGACCTCACAACATCGTACTCCCCCTTCACCTCCACTCTGCACACCCCCCTAGGGCCTCGTATACCAATAGGACCAGAAATGTACATGACACCGCGACGAGATGTGTGCGCGTTGCGAGCCCAGCAGTAATTTAATCGCCACTTGAAAGCCAGCAGCGCCATACGTAGGTCGGAACCAGACCCAAGGTTTGGCAGCGGTAATTTCTGCAACGCAGTAATGCACAGTGAAGTATGTGGACGGGAGCAGTCCCTGGTCGACGGGCTGCCATCTTGGAAGTTCAGGGGAGGTGGCTGTGACACAAACCGAGAAACGTCGTCAAGTCCATCCGATCCTTGCAATACTGAGGGCAATAAATTTGCATCTAGAGGAATAAAAGACCCAGACACCTGCTCATCCATCAAACCTGGGCTAAGTCGGGAAATCTGTCTGCTCCACAGAACCAAAAAAGCATCCTTAATTGCGTGTGCCACACTTAAAGGCCTCATGCATCTGTGTAGGCAGTCGCCGTCTTCTGCAGTTATTGGCTTCGAAACCCAGGCGAGACCATTCTGAGATAGTTCTAGTCTGTACCAATGAGCAAAATATACTGTACTAATCAGGACATACATACCCAGATCGATAGTATACAGGGGGTGCACGGTATGGAAATCGGTGTTCCAGCCAAACTCCTGCGACAGACAGTGGCCCCCCCAACATATAATTAAGTAGTCGTGTTTGGGATGAGACGTCCAAAACAGCCGAAATTAACTCATCTATATGTTCATGACTGGTTAATTTCGAAATGACTGAAGGACCATCTGCTCGCAAATACCTTTCAAACCCGAGAGCTTGTTCTTGTCAAGGGCTAGTTTCCTAAACGCTTGCCACTCAGGGTCTGTCGCTACATAAAAGTTTCCTTCCTGTAAGCGAGGCCAACTCAGGGGAAGGAAGCGAGTTTGTATAGTAGCGGCATGTTCTGAGTGGGGAGGAACATATTCGTCCGGGTCAAACTTCCCAGTCCTGGACGAGGCATCGAGGCCTGGCAGATTCTCCGGTGACTGATCAGTATCGTAGAGCGACTCATCAAACCGCAGGATAGCGAGTGAAGTTAAGAGATGAAGCGCTGTCCCACACAGAAAAAAGGTAGCTATGAATTTCCTGAAGCACTTGTGAGTAAAGGAAGTAATACCACGACACCTTTGAACTATGAGCTGTTCAGCATACCTGGCCCATGGGCGTTTAACCTGTAGTTGACGAATAGTGACCGAGCTTGAATCCCGAGGTAATGGTTGGCTTATCCGGAATGTTACCTGGGATTTTCGAAGTATTCGTCTAGCATGATACATTGAGAGAACTCGGCCGCCGGTTTCGATTATTCGAGAAACATTTCAAAACATCAATCGAGCTAAAAACCAATGTAGCTTTATTGCCCAATTTGCTGGTATAGGTTGTGACGGATTAAACCAATCGACCAGGGCAAGGCTTACGCCCAGCAATTTTCAGTTTCAGACTCAGAGAGGTATAGCGAATACCGTAGTATTAATGATTTGTAGAAATACTTACCACTGCCATAATATAAGGAGCAGAAAGTGTTATTCCGCGTTAGTAGGCCCGGCCGCTGTAGCACGTGAGCCAAGCCATCTTATCAGCCATAGAGCTTCCCCAACTTCACATGATGTGCGGAGTACTGAGATAATGTGTCCTGATGTAGCTGGTCGTTTGCCTAAAAAACATCAGCCATTCTCCACTGTAATATCAAGCTATCCAACTTGATATACTTTAAATTTTATTTACATTCTATAATCCTACTCACGCCAAAGGGTGACCAAGGGTTGCATTGACGAGGCTCAGATGGCCTGGGCCCATACCAGTGTTGCCATCCCACACGCCTACAATGCATCCTCTACCCCTATGCCCTATTGCTATTCTTCGAACACATCATGTCATAACGCAACCAACTTTTGCTGCGCACACGTATCTTATTTCAAGTAACCCCTGGTGGGGTGGCTGCTACTGATTGTTATATATGGACGTTCAAAGAAACCAAAGGCAGAAATCTTTGGGGCGCCACACAAATCTTGCATTAGGATGGATTGACATGCCAAAAAATGGAGACATTCGTTACCGATTTTCTCTCATCCTCGCAATTGGGGTAGCTTTTATAGTGACCATTGGTGCCGCCTTCAGGATATATTTTCATTCTGGACAAGATGAATTCCCCGATGGTATAACGCGGATATAGGGTCAGCGATAACGTTGAGACGACAAGGATCGGGAATGTTGCATTGTCTAAATGTCAACAATAACCATCGTCGCACACTACTCACTGAAATGGCTACCTTACCTGTCAACATGGCCTAGAAGTATCCAATATCTAACCTACAACATCCGTGTGACTTGGAGAGTAACCCTGGAGGATGAGGCAAGTGAGTAGACTATGGCCAGTATGATGAATTTAGCCATGCCGTCTGAGATCCGTGATTCCAAGTTAACGTAGGGGGAAAAACATAAAATAAAATAAAAAAAACCAATTTCATTTGAAACATGCCAACGCCAATATACCCAGCCATGCATTGCCCGCTAAAAGCCAGATGCTACCAGTTTCTCGCCTGCACAAAGTAGTCTGACCTGAACTCGAGTGGTCTCCACAAACGCCAGGATCCGTGCCAGAAAGTCGACATGTGCTGAGATCAATTACAGTGAGTGGAGATATTAGATATGACCTCAGCCAAGCAGGGACACATTACCCTATGAGGGTGCATCAATGTACTGTACAAAGCCGCAGGCGTGTGCTGCACCCTGTGCAAGGATAACCACGAGTCTGCCCAACCGGCATTCCAGATGTCGAGAGGCAGAGAACATATGAGACTTCAAGTTAAGTAATTATTTCATATAGAAGGTCCTGCTTCAAGTTCACCAAGCGTTCGGTTGTTATCTGAATAACGGACGTCTGCGTTCCTATTCGCAACTCCTCTCGATGCACGATTGCCTCGGAAACCGAAGTTCAGTGGAAAGTAAGATGCAGTGAAGATCCCTAACCTTTGGTCCCTCCGACCTGGCTGTGTAGACGAAGCCTCAGGCACAGGAGATGTGGGCTGGTGGTTAGATTGAGGCGCTCGCCAAAGGCGCAAGCGCGAGAAGCCCGCTCTGTGGGTCAAGGGGCGCCGTTGCGCATGCTGCTCCGGGAAACCCGACGACGACCGCAGAAAGTTCACTCTTCCACCTATAAAAACAGCCTGTGGCGGGTTTATAGGTGTCATTCGTGTCGTGCCACGTCGACCCTGTCGTTCTGAACTAGCAGGCAATTCAGAAGTTTCTGCGCGAGGTTTCGGGGTGTAGTAATCTGCTTTACATAGGGGACAGCAGGCCCGTCGACTTGTCAACCATGGGTCAACACAAGAAGCATGAAAAGCATGTCCACATGTAAGCCCCCGTATATCATCTTCATCCTCGATCGTATCGAGACAGATAGCACAAGTATCACCTGGATTTGCCAGGAAATCGGCAGGTACAGCGGTGCGGATATGGTCCTCAAGATCTCCAACATCCTCTACGATGACATGGTTGAGCGCGTGGTTACGGGGCTGCTCCGGGGCTGATATGTTGGCGTTGTCGTTTACTCCGATGTTTGCAGGGCTTGGCTCGGGATATCTCTGGCTCTTCTCTTCAGAATGTGGTAGCGTTGTCTCCAGGTCTTCTAGTGGTGCAGACGTCTGCGAAGTGTTTGAATCAACCCGCTGATGGCTTTTGAGTGGCGATGCCAGCATGGATGAAGGTGCGCCAAGCGAAGCAGATATCATGTAGTTCTCATCCTTGAGGCTTTCCGACCGGCTATTTGGTGCCGAAATCCCGCCTGCAGTGGAAAGGCCTTCATTCTCACGGGATGACCTCCATGCTTTATACTTGGTCAGTGGAAACCTCTCGTTGACGTCGTCCATAGTCATCAGCTTCTTTTCTCGGCGTCTTCGGTGCGTTCGTGGCATGGCGACCAGATCTATAGGCTCGCCTGTCTCTTCACTGCGTAGTTGGCGATTGCGTTGGTTATATCGAAAGCAATATTTAACACCAACGATGATCCTGGAATGCGATGGTCAGATAAGCATATTGGCGCAGCAAAAGCCTAGTGATACCAACTTGGACATACCATAGATTGGTGAAAACAACACCAAACCCGAGGGCGACGAAAAATAGTAGAGGCGAACTAGTAGGGCTTGAGCTGTTGTTATTCCCATTACGATCTGTACTAGTGGCACTGGAAGAGGAGCCTGTGGTCGTTGAGGACATGTCGACAGAAGAAGGCGATTGGGGAGAGGGGTGGACAACGTTCACTTGAATAGACTATGCCGAAGAGGGTGTCAAAGAATGGGAATTGTTGCGCGTATAGCAGCGTACTAAATGCAGTGTACCAAATTGACGGAGTAAAAAGACACTTAATTATAGATTGTCTCTGCGAGGTTGGTCGACAATCCCATATAAGTTCATCTAGATGAGGGCACCAACTCCCAGGCTCATGTTAAAGGACGCCCCGGGAAGGTCATCACTGACACCGATATATTTGGAGCTTCCAGGCTTTCAAAATGGAGCCTAATCTGATGTTGGATGCTCACCAAGTCCGATGGGGGGAGAGGAGGTGAAGTGAGAACAAATACTCCAACGTCGTGGTCGCCAAACACAGACACCTAAGACTTGGGCGTCCGAGTCACGGGGGCAGGCGATCGATCCATCATGTCGGAACCCACTGCGGGGACGGACGGGTAGTAAAATTAAACAGACACAGCCAATTCAGGAAACATCGTCATGGCCATCAGGATTCAACCACTTGTAGCGACTAGCACGAACCCAGTCTTCAACAAGGTCGATATCGCCTGCACAATACCAGCAGCGACATAAAGAGAAACCAGACAGGTGGACAGAATGGACAGCACAACTTCAACCTCGCATATAGACAGAAATCCCGTGGTTTTCTTTGATATAGCCTTAGGAGGTATGTACATCAAGTGATACAATCTGTTGCAACCCCGTTCTCCTGACCCAGTCAAGCTACAAAAGCACGTCCATTTAAAACTTGAAATGAGGTCCATCAATATGTCGATTCGCTGGTGTTGTGCTGCTACTGGTTCATACAGTATTAAAGCTTGCACTATGCAACAAATTGAATACTAAATGGATAGTAACTGAGATATCACTGTGACAGGCGAGCCTCTAGGTCGTATAAAGATGGAACTATTTGCCGATGTTACGCCCCGAACAGCAGAGAACTTCCGCCAGTTCTGTACGGGAGAAAGTAAAAATGCACAGGGACGACCGCAGGGCTACAAAAATAGCAGATTCCATCGAGTCGTATGTTCATGAGAGGAACCCAATAGGCGTTTGGATGGAGAGATGCTAATCCTATCCCATCGGAAAAGATCAAAGACTTCATGATCCAAGGTGGCGACTTCGTCAATGGAGATGGGACGGGATCTTGTACCATTTACGGTACTCCAAGGTTCTCGGATGAAAATTTCCTATTGAAGCATGATCATGCTGGCCTACTTAGTATGGCAGTAAGTCCATGAGCCACAAGACATCCATCGAACTATACAATGACTTATTTCCCTAGAATTCTGGTCCGAACACAAATGGGTGTCAGTTTTTCATTACAACAACTGCAACCCCATTTTTGAATGGCAAGCATGTTGTTTTTGGTAAGGTGGTCGAAGGGATGGATGTCGTGCGGATGATTGAGAACACCAGAACGACGCGAGATAAGCCCAACCAAGATGTTCTGATTGTGCAATGTGGGGAGATGTGACACAATGATCGAAGGATGTTTTAGCATCAAGTTTCCAGTGGCATGATATTTTCCATTTATGTTATACAGAGATAAAAAGAAAGGAGCCATAAGCATTAAACCCAGAAAAAAAAAAGGTAGCTGTCCTTTCGTGGATTTCACTATCGGTCACTTAAGTTCTGTCAATCCCACTAAATGTTGGCTACAGCATAATCAACAACCTATAACTTCAACTTGCCAAGGTAATCAGAAGCCAAGCTGACAGCTTCGTCGACTCTGTCGGGATTGACTCCATTGCCGACTGAAGTAGCTCCTTTACCTCCCGCCTTTCCCCCGACTGCACCAGAAACGATAGCTGCCCACTCACTAGCGGAGGCACCGGCCTCGCCTGATGACTATACAATCATTGATTGTATTAGTTACAATGACATAGGGCCGGAGTTATAACGATAACGACTTACCTTCGACACGTAACAGCCATGGGCAACACGGCCTTGATCGGTGCTTGCAGCCAAAACGTATACCGACTTCTCGGGTAACTTTGACTTAACGTAATTTAGAGATTCGCTAATCGCTTTGGAATTCGCAGAGATGGGGAGCTTGGCGACAAGCCAACTTCTGTCTTGATTTTCCGGGGCTTGGAAATAATTAGTTATGGTTTCGAGCGCGACTTTTGATTCGAGTTTTTGTAGAGCCTTTTGACCATCGAGAACCTCCTTGTTGATACGTGCGAAACGTTCGCGAAAGGCGGATTTCTGTACAGCAGAAATCGAAAGCTGATTGAGCTCGGCCTGGATCTGCTTTGCCTCCTTCTCCTTTTCTGGAGTTAAGGGCATTGCTTCTAAACGATCAAGCCTTTTTTGGAACTCCGCTGCCAAACGCTGCACTTCATGCGCATCTTCTCCGGTCACAGCGATAATTCTGCGGATACCCTTGGCGATACCGCCCTCTTCCAGAACAATGAGATCTTTAATGTCCCCTGTCTTCTGCACATGGGTACCCCCACAAAATTCAATGCTGACCTCTTTCCAACGCGGATCCTTCACATTCTGGAGTATCTCACCCAGCTCCACACCAACGGAGACAACGCGGACCGGGTCGGGATAAGTTTCTCCAAATACGGCACGAACTCCAGAGATCTCGCGGGCTGTTGCAAGAGGAAGCTCTTGAGAGTAGACAGTACAGTTTTGTCGAATATACTCAGTCGAGATCTCTTCAATCCGAGCCAGATCTTTGTCCGAAATAGCAGACTTGTGAGAGAAGTCGAACCTCAGCTTCTCCGCTGCGACGAGGGAACCCTTTTGCTCCACACCGTCCCCTAAAACAGTTCTGAGCGCAAAGTTAAGAATATGCGTTCCAGTGTGGTTGTTCCTGATCGGCCAACGGCGCAGTTCATCATATTCGCAGATGACAGTATCACCTACTGAGATGGAGCCATATTTCATGAAACCAGTGTGCAGGACGTATCCAGCATAAAGCTGAACATCACCTACTTCAAGCTCGGATTGTCCATCGATGACAATTTTACCCGTGTCATTCTCTTGCCCACCCTGTTCAGCGTAGAAGTTCGTTCGGTCAAGGATAATTCCAAGTTGCTCGCCGTCGGGCACCTCGTCCGTAGATGAATGGAACATCTTGCCCTGGTATATGGCCTTCACTTGGGCGGTAATGTTACCCTTTCCAAACTTGGCAGTGTCATCAGTCTTGGGGACGTCATTCATGGCTTCGAGCTTGCCCAGATCGTGAACATCCAACTTGACCGTCTCAGCGGAAGTTTTCTTCTGGCCTTTGCTTGCTTCCTTTGCTCGCGACCGCGCTTCCTCGAACTCCCGGTCATCGATCTGCAAGCCCCGTTCTTCTGCCATTATACGAGTAAGGTCGACCGGGAATCCGAACGTGTCATAGAGCCTCCAAACATCGGCGCCGTGCAATTTGTCGGCCCCCTTTGCCTTAGCCTGCTGGGCATAATGTTCAAATTGCCGCTCGCCGCGATCCAAAGTCTTAGCAAATGACATCTCTTCTTCGTCTAATATTTCCATGACGTCCGGTTGTTTCCTTCTCAGTTCTGGAAACATATCGCCCAGTTGATCAACGACTGTTGGAACAATCTTTGAGAAGAAGTTGCCGATCTCAACACCAAAATATTTTCTGGCATATCGAGCACCCCGGCGGAGAACACGACGGATGACATAGCCGCGGCCATCATTATTTGGAACCGCACCATCTGAGATTGCAAACATCAAGGTCCGAACGTGATCCGCTATGACACGATAGGCAGTATCAATACCATCAGAATCATCACTACCGAAGGATCCACGGTATTCCCTGGCTCCGGTAACATCTCGAATGGTTTGGAATATGGGAGTGAACACATCTGTATCGTAGTTTGACGACTTATGTTGCAAGATAGACACCAATCTCTCAAACCCCATTCCGGTGTCGACATGCTTGTTGGGCAACGGCCGCAGGGATCGATCTGTTTCACGATTGTATTGGATGAAAACGTTGTTCCAAATTTCCAATACATTTGGGTCATCTTGATTGACTAGATGAGCAGCATTACGTCCACCGATTCGGTCATAGTGAATCTCGCTGCAAGGGCCACATGGGCCTTGATCACCCATCTCCCAGAAATTGTCCTTCATGTTGCCTGGGAGAATATGATCCTCCGGAACGCCAACGGCTTTCCACAGATCTTTGGCCTCGAGATCTGGCTCTAGACCACCTTCCTTATTTCCTTCGAAATAGGTAACGTAGAGACGTCCGGGATCTAAACCGTAGATCTTGGTTAACAATTCCCAAGAATAGCGAATCGCATCCTCTTTGAAATAGTCCCCAAAACTCCAGTTGCCGAGCATTTCAAAGAACGTCTAATAATCAATTGTGCATTAGCATCATAAAAGCCACGGATTTGGTGGCGTTCTCTCACATGATGATAACTATCCTTGCCCACGTCGTCGAGGTCCTACATTTGCGAGAATCAGTAGATGCTCAAGTCTCTTCGACTAACCCAGCCTTTTATTTCTGGTGGCGATCATGCGCATTGCACTTACATTATGCTTTCCTCCTGCGCGAATGCACTACAGGTTGTGTTAGAATTAGCTAAAAATGGTAGGGTTAAAGTACTGACTTTTTGAGTGTTGACTGCACTTTTCAAGTTTGCGAAATCAGAGTGAGGATCCACCGTTCCTAAAAAGATCGATTTGAACTGGTTCATTCCAGCATTGGTAAATAGCAAGGTTGGATCGGAATGAGGAACAACGGGAGACGAGGCAACTGGCGGTTTTGAATATGATCAGTTTTGACCGAGAAATTGCCCCGAAAAGAATACTTACCAAAAGTGTGGCCATTTTCTTTGAAATATTGAAGGAACGTATCACGGACACGTTTGGAGGTCCATTCCAACTTAAGATCATTATCTGAAGCCATACTGAATGGTCTTGTGATGGTTTTTGCAGGCAGAATATTTGAGAGTGGGGGAGTGTGAAGGTGGTAGAATGTTCTGGGTTGCGACCTAAAGGGTGAAGATAGATGAGTCAAAGCCAGTTCCCCCTCCTTTATGAACCTATGAATACGCATCAAGCGAGTCGTCGGTTGTAACATCCAGTTTTATTTAGTTTGAATGTTCACCCTGTCATGTGCAGTACCATAATTAATATATAATTTGATTACCAGATCTATTCCCTCATCCACCAAGAAAGGGGAAGGGTAAAAAAGGTCAGTGGTTGTGTGGCTAATGGCACATGCTGGTGAGGAAATCAATCACGGGAAAAAGCGCCCCGCAGAGAGTTACCCTGAGGGTGATCAGCCTCTGGCAAAGAGATTCGGTCGGTTGCATATCAGTATGTTTCTGCACCATCTATCCTATTATCTGCATTCCCATCACCCTTGTCTAAGATTCACTGGATCTGATTCGAACTCTTTTGCTTGATAAGATACCATAACCTCCGAACATGACATCAGTGACAGGAAGCTTCCTGCTTCCGTCCATCCTGATACCATGTTATTGGACGATACTAAGGATACCATTTACATACATGATCTGGACAGAGAACTAGAGGATATTGAATCAAAGGATAATTGTCTTGAGATCCTTCCCGGAGTTGCTGAGCGGATGTCAACTATTCCGAAGTCATTGGTCGCAAATACTACAAGCCCGTGCAACGAGTTGGTCCTCTACACCGAGCCTACATCATTATCAATTCCTAAGGAGGAGGATAATGTACGAAAAGCGCTGATAGCTACACGGGAGCGCGCTAGGAGAATTCAACATAATTCTCATACGCAAGGTCGGGACTGTACCAAAAGCTCAACCGCAAGCGCGACTACGAGTGGCCGCGGTACCTCAGAAGGGCCTATTGATGTATATGGGGAGCCAATGGAAATTGATGTTGATTGCTGGGGCGGCATTCCGTCTTGAATCTCAATGAATCATGAACATGAGAAATGAGTTTTTCAGTCAAGAAAATTTGGAAGTCTAAAGAATCATAAGCCCGACATACGAGTTATCTTGAAATGACTTTTTTTAAAAATAATCTGTCTTTGTATTTAAATAGATAAAAAAAAAATAAGAAATCATTATAAAATCAGATGTAATATTTTGCAATTTGTGTAATATTCTGTAATGTTTTGTAATGTTTTGTAATGTTTTGTAATGTTTTGTAATGTTTTGTAATGTTTTGTAATGTTTTGTAATCAATATTGTAATAGATAGAAACTTAAAACTCTATAGATATTCTATTGTAAAAATTAAATTGTGAACAAAATATCTACAAAACTTATCAGAACTTAAGAGAAATAATAATTTTATAACTCTTGAATTTTGTGATAGAATAATCTAACCATCAGGAGTAAGGCTACTGATATAATATATTACAGTAGTTATAAGAGCTATGAATTTTTAATGATAATTCTATATTTTATGTTAGGGGTCGCCTCTTGATTCTCAAGGATACATTACCTGTTAGACAAGAAGGAATAGCTGGTATTTAAACAGGATTATAAAAGCTTTAGAATTTAATACATAAATAATAATTAATTAATTAGTAGCAACAAGACTGGCAAGCTAAGTTTATTATAATATAAAAAGCTATTTTATAATATTTTTCTTTTTCTTACCGGGAGAGCTCAGTCAATATATAATTTATTTAATATTTTATTTATTTTTTTTATTTTATTAGAAGCCTGTATAACAGATTTATTAGATTTTATTTTTATAAATAAATATTAAGATTCAGATTCCTGCATATTTTATTCTATAATGATTAAAATTTTTTATTTTATATTTATTTCTCTTTTTTTATATTTTATTTTTTTAAATATATAGAAGACTTAATTCTTTTATATAAATAAAAAATATTTTTATTATATAATATTACTTTATTCTTTTCTTTATTTTTTTTATTTTTCTGTTTCTCAAGTACTTATTTCTTTTATTATTTTGTTAATTATTAATCATTATTGTATATAATTTAAAGTTGTCACGGGGCATACTGGGTGCGCATTCCAGGTACTTCCCGCTGCACCATTAGCAAAAGGACTAGGATGTAAAGCCGATGGCTTTACACTGCGCACACTATATAAGGGTATTCAGGAACAGGATTCAGGCAGGATTCAGGCAGGATTCAGGCAGGATTCAGGCAGGCACCGTGACAAAAGTCCTCTTTTATAATTATTTTGATAATGAATAATAATTTCTTTAATATTATTATAATTATATAAGCAGGCAAGGTGTTCTGCTTTTAAATTTTATAATAAATTAAGTTTAAATCAAAAATTAATATATATAAAAATATAAATTTATTAAAATTTAATATTTAATAAAAATAAAATAAGTAGCTTTTTTACTATCTAGTTATTTATATTTTTATTCTATTTAATTTATTTATTATTCTATAATTACTTTTTCTGGAATTTATTATATTTTATTTTTTACAATAATATTATTAACAAGTTTTCTTTATTTAAATTTAGTATATAAAAAGTAGATATTTCTTAAAATCTATAATTTTAATTTATCTAAGTCTAATAATAAAAGTTATATTTTTTAGTAATTTAAATTATATTTATTCTTTCTTATTTTCTTCTTTTTTTCTTTCTATTATTTTATTAATTCTTTTTTTCCTTGTATTACTTAGTTATATTTTATATTTTGTTTATATTTATTATTATTCTGCTTACTTATTTTTTTTATTAATTATTAGTTTTCTATCTGTTATAATATCTGTTTATATAAATATTATTTATTTTCTAAATATTAATAAAAAGATTTTTATAAGTATCATTAGTTTTTTAGATACTAGTAGGGCCACTCTTAATAATAATGAATTTATTAATTATAAAGTTATTAAAGTTATTAGATTTCTTATATAATTTTTATAAATTTATAAAGAATTTTATGCAAGTACTATCTCTTATTTAACATTAAAATGAATAATTCTTTTTATTGTTAGTTATAGAATATAGTAAATATTTGTAATACTATAATTCTAAAATATAATATTTAATATGTTTAACTCCTGCTACTGTATCTAGAGTCTATAAAAACTATATTAATAATTTTATATATTTATTTAATAATAATATAAGCTTTATTCAATTTTAATAATAATTTTATATTTAATAATATTTTTAATAAATTTTTAATTATTATTAATAATAATATCACTTCTATTTTCTGTTTTATTATTCATTTTAGTTATAGTAATTTTAATTATAATAATACTTCTATTTAATCCAGGTGTTATTTATTTTTTTTATTTAATATCAATTATCTTCTAGTTCTTTATGTATATATTTATATTAATTTAATAATTTAAAAGAAATAATATAAGTTGTGTATAATTATACAGAATATACTAAAAATATACTAATTTTAATTATAATTTTTTAAAATATTTAATATATGTGCGTAGCAGTAATATTTTAGAATATTTCAATTAGTTTTTATAAATTTTAAATATAATTAATTGATTTTATTTAATAATAAAGCTACTATCCCCTCTTTTTGAAATATTAGATTTTTTTAAAATAATTTTCATTAAATATTCTTTTTTTCTATTACTATATAATATTAGAAGTTATTGATTATTTCTTCATGTGATAGAATAACCCAGCTGTCAGGGCCTTAGACATCGGGATAATGTATTATAGTAGTCCTGGAAATCATAAGGTCATTAATAGTAGTTCTATATCTTATTAATATCTAAAAGATACTGATTTCTTTATAAAGAACTACTGATCTCTCAAGAATTAATCTACTTCGTGGATATAGACTATCTTTATTATTATAAAATAAATTTATTATATTTAATAATTAATTTCTTATTTAGTTGACAGGTTTTTTATCCTGATAAGTAGATTTTATTATATTCTGATTTTTTATTTTTTATTATCTAAGAAAGATGCCACCTTTTAAAGATAGTAAAGAAAAAGAAATATTTAATAATTATATTAATTTTAAATTATTATTAAATACTATTTCTACTACTGAGAAAATCTAATAATTAAAAGATTATATTTATTAATTAGAATAAGCTACCAGCTTATAAAGAAGAATAATTTATCTTTAAAAAAATATTTTTCTGGATAAAATCTTCTCTAGATACTACTAATTTTTTTTAACTAGAAAAGGATAAAAAAGAGATTAAATTTAAAAATATTCTTTATTTTATTTTAAATTTAAATCTTTAAAAATATTAAAAATAAATTATTAATTAAGAATACATGTTTCAGGAGACTCTTAAAAAATATTTATTAAAAAAATATAAGATTTTTATTATTATTAATTATATAAATCCTGTATACAGGCAGAGATAATATTATTTTATTAATAATAAAAATCTAGAAATAAGATAATTTCTTAAGAAATTATAATTTTAATTTAAGAATTAAATTCTTATCTTAATCTAAAATATTAATACTTTTTAATTAAATATTATAATTTAACTTAAACAGGCTTACTAGTAATATAATTAAGATTTAAAAGAATTTCATATTTATTTTAATATTTTAAAGCAATACTTCTCTTATTAAATAAAAAAAAGAATCTTATTATATTTTATTAAATTATTATTTAATTTTAATCATTATATTTAAGAATATATTTTCTATTTACTAGAAGAACAGGATAAAATAGTAACTATTATTATCTATTATTATAAATTATAGAGTAATGAATATAAACTATAAAGTAATAAATAAAAATATAAATAAAATAATAACTAATTTAGTAATTATAAATTATATAAGTATCTTTAAGATTATTCTAACAGACTAACTAAAGAAGATATATCAAATTATAAAAAAATCTTACTAGAAGAGATAATAATTAATTATAATACTTTATATATAATAATATCTAGTATCTTGTAAATTAATATTTTATTAAAAATAAAAAGATTTAATTTATCAAAATCTACTAATATTTATCAGACTCTGAGAGAAAAGTAAAGAAGTTAAAATAAATTTTATAATTTTAATTTTTTTATTTACAGTAAGAACTATCTATTATTTTTATATTTTTATTTATATTTAAAATAGTCTTAAAATCTTTACAGACTTAGATAATTATTTTAAAGTAAATATTATTAGCTATTAATTTATTAAGGCTCTTAATATATTCTAGTTATTATATTTAAAATTAAAGCTATTAACTAAATTACTACTTTTATTTATAATATATAAAAATTTTTTATTATTATTACTGATTTACAGGAAAATACCTGTACTTTTAAGTAATATTATATAAAAATTAATTAGAATCTTCATTTAAAAAGCAGTTCAATTTTATTATTAATAATTATATTTTAAGATTTTTATATTAATTTATCAGTATAGAATTGATAATAGTAGTTCAGTATATTATTTTTTTATTATTTAATTTAATAAAGTAATCCAGAATTTAATAAGAATAGATATTATTATTAAGTTTTTTGAAGATATTTAACTACTAGAAAAGAAATCTTTTAATTTATTTTTAAATTCAGAGATAATCTTAATTAAATTTCAAGAATTCTAAGATATATATTTTATTTTTTTCTTTTTATAATTTCTTTCTTATAGCTCTGCAGATTATATTATTAATATTAAATCTAATAAAATATTTTTTTTAATATTAAAGATACTTAATACTGAATCTATATTAAGAAAAATAATAAATAAAAGATAATATTTTATACCTGATACAGCTATTTTAAATATATTATTTTATTATTTAGATTAATTAATATTTTTATAATATTCTAAAATTATATATATATAATACTTTATAGGCTCCTTGATAACCTTTATATAATATATTTAAATAATATTCTTATCTTTTTACTAGATAAAGAATTTTATATAAGATATATTTAATAAGTACTAGAAAGACTAAGAAATTTAATTTTATATAAAATTATTTAAATATCTATTTTATTAATTCTAAGTTAAATTTCTAGAATATATTATTAATACTAATAGAGTATCTATAGATCTTTAATAAATAAATAATATTATTTTATAATTAATCTTTGAAAATTATTATAATATCCAGATCTTTTTAGAATTTATAACTTCTACTATTAATTTATTTAAAAATTATTTATAAATTAATTTATTTTTATTTTCTACTTCATAGAATAATTAATAATTAAAAATCTAGAAAAATTTATTTAAATATATATAAGCAGCTTGTCTTTTACTGCTTAATTATTATTTTTTAATAAATATCTTTACTGATATACTTCCATTCTACGAAATCCTGATATTTAGAAACTGATGTATTAAAAGAAGAAATAAATAATATTTTATTTTAATTTAATAATAAAAATATATTTTATTTAATTTTTTTTTAGTTTTGTAAGTTCTCCAGTATTAAAATTAATTATAATATTCTAGATTAAAAACTATTTATTATTATATATTTTTTTAAATAATAATAATAATATTTCAAAGATACTTCCCAGATAATTGAAATTTTAATTAATTATTTAAACTTATAATTTTTTATATATTAAATTAAAATTAATAAAAAATAAGCTTAATAGTTTATAAGCCTGATCTCTTATAATTTTATTATTAAATATATAATAAAAAAATTAAATCTAGTAAATAAATTTTCTAGAATATCTTTAGAATTCCAGATAAAGTCTGCTTTATAAGATAAATTATTAATTTTAATTCAAGAATAATTTATAAATATATTATTTCTGATAATAAGAAACTTAGTTAAAAAGAAATCCTAGTTTAAATCTTAAGATGCACAGGATTATTCTGGGTTTAATATTTATATTATATTAAATTTAAAAAATTTTAATAGTTAAGCTGGTATAGAAACAGCTAACTAAATTATCTAAAAAAATTTATTCTTTAATTTATAGCACTATAAATATATACTATAGAAATTCTATACTTGGATATATATAATTCTGAGCTTTAAAAAATAATCTTATATTTATTAAATAAAGATCCAGAAATATAATAATAAAAAATTATTATTTAATAAAGATAACTAGATTAAAAATACCAGATAATTAAAATTACAGGTTATTTATATTTTAAAAACTGTTATTATATTCTATTTTCTAAGATATTATATTAAATACTTATTTATTTATATTATAAGAATCTGTTAATAAGACACTTCAGAAAAATAAAAATAAAAATACTACTATAAAGAAAATTCTATTAAAATAAATTATATTATGATATAATTAAATATATTTAAACTTACTTAATATATCAAGATAATACTGTTTTAAAATATTAATTATATAATAATCTTAAATTACTACTAATTCCATACTGTTTCTTTACTAAATTAGTAATAGATTTTATTATAAGATTATCTTTAATTATGTAATATATAAGAATTGTTGATGCTATTCTTATTATTATTAATTAATTTTTAAAATATTATTTTTTTTATTATTTTATTATTAATAACTACTCCAGACCTCAACTGAACTATTTTATAAATAAATAAATTAATTTTTAAATCTTTAATAAATATTATATCTGATCAAGAATCAATCTTTATAAATAAATTTTAATTTAATTTAATTTCTAATACTTATATAATTTTAAAGTTTTTAACAGTATTCTATTTTTAAATTAATAGTTAAATAGAATGGATAAACCAGACTCTAGAATATTATTTTTAATATTATTTTATTTAATTTAATATTAATTAGCCTGCTATGTTGCCAACTACTTAATTTATTTATTATAATATAAATAATATAATTATAAATTTATTTTCTTATAATATTTTATACAGTTATTCACTAGATTTTTATCTCAGAATTAAAAATAATTTTTAATAATAAAAGATTCCAGCTGTATAAAATAAAATCAAGAAGCTTAATAAAATAAGAATATAATTATAAAAAATATAATAAACAGCTATAAAAAAATAAAAAAAATATTATAATAAGTATAGAAAATTATTCTTCTTTTAAAAAAGAGATTTAATAAAATTATTAATCTAGAATTTACAGCTTAAAGAATCAAGGAAATTAGTTCTAAAATTCATAAAAAAAATTTAGATTTTTAAATATATTAGATTCTAGAAATATCATTTATATTTACCTGAGAAATATGAATAAATTTATAATATATTCTATATTTCTTTATTAGAATTATAAAATATTAATTAAAATTATAAAAAACTACTTCTGATACCAAGATAATAAAATTAAATAAAAAATTAAAGAAATTAAAGATTATTATTATAATAGCCAAGACTACTACCTGATTAAATAAAAAAAATAATAAAATAAATATAATTAATAAATTTCTAGTAAAAATATAGAGAATATACTGAAAGCTATAAAATAATATTAGAAATTTTATAAGAGATATAATATATTAAAAAAATAGAAAATAATTATTAATAAATCATTCTACGCTCTCTAAGAATAGATTATAGAAATATTAACCTGTTATTATTATTTATTAATTATATTATTATAAATTAAATATATTAATAAATATAAATTATCTTGTTATAAGGCGGCAGGAAATACTTAAATATATTTAATTATATTATCTATTTATCAGCTAAATAATAGTAATAACCAGATCTTTTTTTATAACTCAGAGATATTAACCAGGAAAATTAATTTAAGAAAAAAATATAAAAATTTAATATTAATTTAATAATATTATTATTATTATTTAAAGCTGTTTTTAAATTATTAATATCTGGATACTAAATATATATTATAATTTTTACAGAATTAAGAAAGTTCTGTAAAGCAGAAACCTAGTCTATATATTTAGAATTATTTAATAATAAATATATTAGTGTTTCTGTTTTATAGATATAATAATTTTTAAAAAAGATATAAAGACCAGAATAAAGAACTGATTAGACTAGTAGAATATAATAAATCTTAATAAATTTAATATACTCAGTAATAAATATTTAATAAAATATTAATAATAGAACTACAAAGACTATAGTTTTAAATTATAATAAAGACATATATTTTATAATTTTAATATTCTTTAATAAAAATTTACAAATATGAGTGTCTTCTATATTATTAAATATTTTTATAAAAATATAAATCTTTTTATAAATATTTTATTTTATATTATTATTCTAATCTTCTTTATCCAAGATAACAGCAGCCTATTTAATAATTTTAATAAGATTATAAATATTTTTTAAAAAATCAGTTACAGGCTCGACAGGTATCAGTAAATTATATATATATAATATAAAATATATAAAATTCACTAAATTATAAATCTTATTTTTTATAAAATAAAAGTAATATAGAATAGATATCTTTATATCTAGTAGATAATTAATATTATATAAAGTATTCTTTTTAAAATTAAAGTAATAATTTATATATCTCAAATAATATATACAGAAGTTATAGTAAGCTTTAATAAAAATATTTTATTTAAAATATTCTTTTTTCTTAATTATTATAAAGTAATTAAGAACAAGATTAATGTCTGATAATAAAATAATAAAAATAATATAAGATAGAGAATTAAATATAATTAAAAAAAAGAAGAAACAGTAAAGAAGACTATATATTTAAATATTAAAAAAAAAACTGTAGAGAAGAAGATGAATATATAATAAAAATATTATATTTATATTTTAATATATTATAAAAACTCTGTATCCTTGTAAACTATTTAATAATAATAAATATATATAATATTAATAATATTATACAGAATTATTATATAATACTATCTCAGCTGTATATCTCTAGTATCTTTACTTTTTATTATAAATTTTTTACTATTCTGAATTAGAAATATATAAGATTATCTCTAATACCTGAGCCAGGTAACTCACCCCAATAAAGAAGAATATTATTCATAATAAAATAACTTAGCTATCGGGGACTTGGGTATTAGAATAATATATTATAATAATTTTAGAAATTATAAGATTATTAATAGTAATTCTATATTTTATTAATATC
This sequence comes from Aspergillus neoniger CBS 115656, assembly GCF_003184625.1. Lineage (NCBI taxonomy): Eukaryota > Fungi > Ascomycota > Eurotiomycetes > Eurotiales > Aspergillaceae > Aspergillus > Aspergillus neoniger. The sequence goes on along the minus strand of NW_020291221.1, from coordinate 7,949 downwards.
TAAAAGATATTAATTTCTGCATAGAGAACTACTGATTCCTCAAGGATCAGTCTCCACCGTGGATATAGGCTATCTTTATTATTATTAGACGAATCCATTGCGTTTAGTGGTTGATTCCTTACCTAGTCGACAGGCCTTCTACCCTGACAAGTAGATCCTATCACAAATACTAAAAATAAATTAATTTTGAATGATTATATTATATCTGAGTAAACTACAGGCTAATTACTAGAAGAATCTCTTAATTATAATATATTTTTTAAATAAGAAGAACATATAAGATTTTTAGATAATAATTATTTAGAGGAACCTGCACCCTGCAAAAGCACGCCCACCAACGCTTTTAGGGGTCAAATAACCCTAAAAAGTTATGTTTAACTGCTCTTTAAGACCATCTATGCTACTTTTCCAGTATTCGTTAATATTATATAATTATAATATTATAAAGAACTACTAGAATGGCTGAAGGGCTATATAATCTCAAATGATTAAATTAATTATATATAAGAATTTATACATACAAGCAAACGCCTTACTGGAGAATATTAATAATTTTAAATATTATTAAAAAAGTAATAACTGATACAGATTTCTAAAAACGTATCTGTTTAAAACTTCTAGATATTATAATTATATTTATAAAAAGAGTAATAAGAGTTCTTTTTCTAGATATAATTACAAAGAATCTTATAAAGATTAAAAATATTATATACTTACAGCAGACTAACTAGATTAAATTAAATAAATTTATTATAATATTAAAAAGCAGCGGCTTTGTGGCACCTGTAGTTTTAATATTATAATGATGTTTAAAAAAATAATAAAATAAAGATTTATATTAATTTTTAAATTATATATATTTAATTAACTTAATAGGATATATATTGAAGATAGTAGTACTAGCCTGATCTAATTAGTTCTTATAAAGATATAGAGCTTCTAGCTGAGAACCTGGAACTATATATATAAAATATTTTTAATATAATAATTTAACTACTCCGATACAGGAATCAGCCTTTAATAATAATTATATCATTAGTCAGATTATTTATACAGGAATCCTGTTTAATAATAATAATTTTAATATTCTAATATATAATATCAAAATCAACGCATTCCATAGTATTATAAATATTAAATTTATAAATGTATACATTAAAACTACTATAAATATCCCGCCTGTGTATACTGTATAAAAAGCTATAAAATAATATTAATAAAAATTATATATACTATATTCTTTATAATAAAACATATTATACTTTTAATAATATCTGCGAATATAAAAAATATATCTAAAAATAATCTATTAATAATATTGAATTATATTACTAGAATTTTTATTAATTTTCTGGTCAGATATTATATCTAGAAAAGATTTTCTAGTAAATTGTTTGATATTATTATAATTAAGATTTAAAATATTACTATTATCTTGTATAACCAAGAATTCAATTAATTATATCATATAAAATAATTTTATTTGAAAATTAAGAACACTATAATAGCCCAGAGTAAAAATTATAAAAGCTTCCAGACTTAACTAGAAAATGAATAATATTATAATAAGTAACTCTGAATAATTTAATTGTATAAAAAAATACCTGTCTTTATTATTAGAATTAATAATATTATTATTAAATATAAATAATAATAAGTTTTTTTATACAGGACCCCTAGCTACTTAAATTAATAAAATTTAATTAATAAATTATTATTAAAGTCATAAATATATAAATTCTAATAATAATAAAGATAAGAATTCTTTAAATCTTAATTTTAATAATCATAATATTCATAATAATAATATTTATGAAAAATTATACTACAACTCAGTATATTATAAATCAATTACTAGAAGAAACTCCCAGTTATAATATATTTTTTAATGAAAAAAATATAAGATGATAATATAATAGCTATTTAGAATTTATATTTTAATTATTATATATTATAAGTAATTACACACGCAGATTTTATAAAACTATTTTTATAAAATTATATAATTCATTTTAGAAGAATATATTTAAAAGGAATTATCCTGAGTCTACTTCGTTATTAATAAAAAATAAACTTAACGATATAATTTATTTAATATTATTTTTAATGTTTTAATACTCTAATTCTTCAGGAATTTATTAAGAATAAGATTATTTCTATATATAACATTTATAATTCTAAGCCACAGAAAAATGTTTCATTATCAAAAACTCCTTATAAGATTATAAATATTTATAATAAATATCTAGTTATCAGTAACTTTAATTTATATTATTTGATATAAATTATACTAAAATATAATTGTTAAAATCCTGAAACAGAAGTACTATTTAATCTAATTACTAAAATTAATCTAAAACTATTATTCCTAAAAGAAGTACCTATATACAAGAAGAATAATTATAAAATTATTATTAATTTTATATAAATTATTTTATAGTTTACAGACTAGCTGATTAGCTATTAATTTTAAAAAATTAATATTAATTTGATTTAATTTCTAATCTATCAAAATATTAATATTAGAATAATAAGATTAAAGAGCTACTGATTAGATATTATTCTAAAAAAATCCTAATTATATATATATATATCCTGTCCAGATATAGATATTATATTAATAAATAATATTAATATTATTATATTTTATATTATATTAGTATTTACAAAGATAATTAATAAAATAATTTTTAAAAAATAAATTATAGAGTAATCCTGTCCAGAATATATTAATGATATCAAATAAATAAAAAACAAATAAAATAAATATAAAGATAATATAAATATATATATTTGAAGAAAAATAAAAAGAGATTAGATATAAATTAATATTTAAAAAGTTAGATAATTACTACAGTATTAAAACTTATATATTATAAATAAATTAGAAAAAATAGATCGGTATAAACATTCTGATAATTAATTAAATTCATATTTTTACCTGCTCTATGAGATTCCAGTAACATATTAAATAATATTTTAATCAATAATTTAAAGAAAAAAGCTGGATTATTTTAAAAAATATTTCTTTAAGATTAATATTACTGATCTGAGTAATATTATAAAATTTTATTATTTATTAGTATTATATATATTATAGATTGTTTTTATAAAAAATCTAGGTTAGATAATATTCTAAATCTAATTTTGTAGTAAGTATTATTTAGAGTGGTTAACGGCCAGGGTAGGGTAGGTTAATGGGAAAATCTATACCTTCCGTCAGGTTAACGGTTAGGTATAAAATATATATATACCTAACCTAGGTTAACCGCGGTTAACCTGATTTGCCGATCTTTTCTTATCTAGGAAAGCGGTAAAGTCTAGCAATAAATTTCTGTCTAATTTCTGCCTGATTTACGCCTCAGCTAGCCTAATGTAGTTAGACTGATGCCTGAATATACCTGATTTCTGCCTGATCAGGTATAACGGTTAACCGCGGTTAACTGTTATACCTGACGGTTAATAGATTTTTATACCTTAACCTAACCGTCAGGTTACGGTTAAGGTTAGGTTAAGGTATAACGGTTAGGTATAACCACTCTAGTATTATTTTAAATATATATTATTAAAAATATTTAATATATATTTAAATTACAGGTACTACTTTGTTTAACTTGAAATATTAAATATAACTATACTATAAGAGTTAAGTAAAAATAACTATATAAATTTAAAGAATTATTATTTTATAATTTAACATATAATTAGTAAGGTTTTTAGATCTAATATTACTATATCTTTCAATTATTTAATAATATATTATAAATTTATATTATAAAAATATATAAAAAAACAGCAGAAATATTTTTATAAATATATATTAAATTTTAATTTGAAAAAGATCCACGCTGCCTGATGAAATAAATATTTTATTATATTTTTTTAATTTTTAATATATTGAGAATTTATAATAATATTTTATATTTTTATTTATTATATAATCCTTAAAGGCAGCGGATATCTTTAGTACTTATTAATTAAATTTAAAATTTTCTTAATAATTAATATGTACTTATCATTCATTATACTGGAAAATATTTTTAAAAAATATTAAATTATAATTAATTTTCTGTAGAGCTTTTTATTATCTTTTATATTATATTTTTATAATATTAATCTGTTTAGCAATAATAATAAAAATCTTTTTTAATTAGGTATATAAATAAAATTTATATTTATATCTAGAGTTATATTATTCAAGATAATTATTCCTAATTTTAATATATATATAAATATGCCGCGCAGTAGAAATAAATATATATATTTAAATTTTTACTTATTAAATATAGTTTGATCTATCTAAGTCAATAATATAACTTTATATTTATTATTTATATTTCCGGATTTTAAAACTTAATTAATTATTTTATTTATAATATATTAAATTTAAATTTATGAAGAAAATTTATCATTTTAAAATTTATCTTAATTTCAATCTGTCAGGAAAGATCTATTTAAAATAATTATTTTAGTTTTTATTCTGTCTTTAATTACTAGTTTAATATAAAATGTATTTATTTTAAGTCTTTAATATATATATATTCTAATTATATTTATCTAGTTTTTTTACAGCTGCTTTATAAGGCTTATATAAAATATAAAATATTTTTAAAATTAATATTTAATATTATTAAAATTATCGTAATATCTAGTACTATATATTTATTAAATTATAAAAATCCTTTATATAATATTTTATATAACTCTTAAGATCTGTTTTTATATTATATTTCTTTATTTTATTTTTCAGTAAGCTACTAACGACAACTGCTTATAGATTTTGATATTATCTTATTAAATATTTTATAATATATATAATTAATAATTAATAATTAATCATAAAAAATAATTCAATAAAATCTAATACTCTTCCCCCTGTAGAAACTTGTAATAAATTTTATTTAATTTTTAAATAAAGATCCAGTGAACTTATATAATCTTAAAATTATTAATTTTATATTAGTTCTTTCTTAGTAAAGCCTATCATATATAAAAATTATAGATTTAAGAAAGGCAGTACTTAAATAGTATTAATAATTTAATATAATTAATCTATTTTATATTTATACAGACAGCAGTAATTATAAAAATAATATTAAAATAATAATAAATATAGAATTTTATATTATCAGTTATCCTGTAAGCTTTGATATAATATATATAATATATATTTAACAATCCCTTGTCTTTATTAAATAACTATATTTTATAAATTTTATAAATAATTATAATTTTCTTATCTTACTAACCTCTGTGCCCTCAGAAATATATAATATAATTATTTTTATTAATAATTAGATTATTATCTAGATCTGTATTAATCTCTTTAACTATTACTAGTTAAATTAATATATTCTATTGTGATAGAACAGATCGGTGAACCGGCTGACCGCAGCCAAAGGCATCGGAATGATGTATTATAAGAGTCATCAGGATCGTGAGGTCATTGACAGTGATTCTCGAGTATTTTATTCAGTATATAGTAGTAATCCTCATTGATCTACTATTAATTTCTAAGAGATTAGTCTACTTCGTGGATATAAACTATCTTATTATTATTTTATAAATCTATAGTATTTTATAGTAGATTCCTTACCTGGTCAACAGGCTTTCTATTTTAATAAATAAATTTTATTATATTCTAATCTCTTTAACTTTAATTATCTAAGAAAGATACCATTTTTAAAGACAGTTCTGAACTAGAGATAAACTATAAATAAACTAATTCTGAATAATCTTCTGTTATTATTTTTATTATTAAAAAAATACAGTTACTTCAGAATCAGGTTTACTGATTTAAAGAGATAAATACTCTGAAATAAAGAATTATTTATTTATAAAGAAATTAATTTCTTATTAAATTATCTATAAAATCTTCTTAATTATTATTTAAACTGTTCTCAAACTAAAACAAGAATAAGATTAAATTTAAAAATATTTTTTAATTTATTTTATATTTTAATCTTCAGAAGTACTAGAAATAAATTATTAATTTAGAATATCTATTCCAGAATACTCTCAAGAAGTATATTACTAAGAAATAAAAAATAATTATTATTATTATATATATAGATTAATCCTGTAGACAGAGATAGTATTAATATATTAATAAAAACTTTTTTAAAAAAAAATAAAATCTTAAGACTTCATAGTCCAGATTTATTAAATAAATTCTTAATTTTATTAAGGATACTGTTATCCTGCAGTTTAATAATATAATTTAAATAAAATATATTTATTAATAATATAGTTAAGACTTACAGAAGTTTTATATTTATCTTAATATATTAAAGTTATATTTTTTCTATTAAAGAGAAAAGGAACAGGCTCTACTTTATTTTATTAAATTATTTTCTAATTTTAATTAATATATTTATAAATATATTTTCTATCTCTCTGAATAACAAGATAATATAGTAATATTAATTATATATTATTATAAATTCTAAGAAAATTAAAAATAAAAATAAAGTAATATCTTTCCTGTTAAGCTATTTTTTAAATAATTAAATAAAAATTAATCTCTTCTGCTGCAGGAGAAAATGCTACTAAATTAATATTAAAATCTTATTAAAAAAAAGAAAATTTATTTAAATACTTTATATATAATAATACTGAATATCTTATAAATTAATACCCCCGGAAGAGTCAGAAGATTTAATTAATAAGAATATCTTAATATTCTATTAATCTAAAGAAAAAAGTAGAAGAATTAAAATAATTCTTATAATTTTAATTTTATTATCTGAAGTAAAGATTATATATTATTTTTATATTTTTATCTATATTTAAAAAGTCCTCGAAATCTTTACAGATCTTAATAATTATGCGGAAGTAGATATTATCAGTTATTAATTTATTAAGATTTATTATTTTTAATATATATCTGTTACAGTTTCTAAAATTAAGATTATTAATTAAATTTTTATTTTTATTTATAAAATATAAAAAATATCTATTACTGTTATAGATTTACAGGATACTATCTGTATTTTTAAATATTATTATATAGAAATTAATAAAGATCTAAAACTTTAGAATAATCTTATATTATTATTAATGACTACTCTTTAAGATCTGTATATTAATTTATTATTATAAAATTATTAATAATAATTTTATATATTTTTTATCTCTTTTCTTTCAGCTATTTAATTTGCTAAGGAATCTTGTGATTATATATAAATATATATTATAATTAAATTTTTTATAAATATTTAATTACTAGAAAAGAAGAATAATAATAAGTCTTTTAAATCTAATATAATTCTTATTAAATTATAGTTATTCTAAGATATATTCTTTATAAATTTTTTATAATAACTTCTTTCTTAAAGACCAGTAAATCATGCTATTAATTTTAAATTTAAAGAATTATTTTTATATAGTCTGATTTATCCTCTTTTAAAAATAGAATTAAAATTTTTTAAAAAGTATATTAATAAAAATCTTTATCTAGATTATATCAGGCTTTTTAAGAGCTTTATAAATATATTTATTTTTTTTATATCTAAAAAAAATAACAGCCTACGTCTCTGTGTAGATTATGAAGAACTTAATAAGATTTTTATTAAGAATTATTATTTTTTATCTTTTATTTTAAAGATATTGTTGGCTGGAAACCAGGAATCCTTACTAACTAAAATAATCATCTCTTAACTACCCAACTCAGCTGAGAATCCCATACAAATTCTATGGGAATCCCAGCTAAGATGGATAACATAAAGATGAATCATCTTTTATATGAAGTCTCATATTATTGATATTATTATAATTATTCAATTCTTTATTTACTATTTTTTACCCCACTTGCTTGCCCCGTTTTCTTTATCTAATAATTAAACTAATAATTTATAATTCTAATCTAGAATTATTTATTAAAAATAATAAATAAGATTTTTTATCTTCTAGCTAAAGCAAGTAAGTAAGTTAAATTTATTTACTTCCTA
>NW_020291220.1:0-30570 GCF_003184625.1 Aspergillus neoniger CBS 115656 | reverse complement strand
CCCCCGCCCGCCATAACCAATTGCCATGACCTGAACTAAACTGAGCTGAACTGCCACAAAATTCTCTAGAACCCGAAGAACCCGACTCTGCCGTTCTTCCATCCTATTTCCTCTTCCGTTCTATTCCGTGGGGTTTATTTGAGTCATTATACATACATACATACCAGTTAGTACCAATTAACTACATTTTATTTTATTTTGTTTCGTTTCCTACTTTCCCTACAATTATTCTGTATACATACATACGTACATACATTACTTTATAATAATCACCATCATGAATAGTTATATACATACTTATGCTTACAATAAATCCTTCTTACTCGCTATGCGAAGTATAATCTCTCCCGGCTGGTATCCGATAAAATTTACAATTACTTACCTAACCCCCATTATTCACGGCAACTGGTCTACGAGAATACGAGCCTAGTTCTAGCAGATAAGAGAAGTATCCACTTGTCCGAAGTAAAAAGTAGTCTAATTTGGTGGGTTGTTCGAGAATAATTTCAGGCACGGGTCGTCGGCTTTGTGGTGTGGGCACTGCCTGCAGGGTCTGCTCTACTGGCGGACGGATGACCTCCGCCGATGAACGTATCCATTCAAGTACAGTGTAGGCACACAAATTCAGCCAGGCAACGCCATAAATTATATTGCTATGCTAATCATAATAATAACTAAGGTAATGAGGGGAAAAACTATGCATAATCCGTACATCGTATGTACACCCGCCCTTTCTCATTCTCATCTGCTCTGCAGGTGCTCTTACGCGGGCCTGCGCGACTTCGCATATATCACGTTCAGCGCGTATACACGAGAACTGCGGGTCAAAATATTATAGTACATTAGAAGAAATAGAGGGTATCGAGCGGAGTGAGAGCTTTTCAGTGCTCTTGCTCCTTCTTCTCCTCATAGGCCGGGGGCGCGGCAGGAGCATCGGAATCATCAGCGTCGAGCGCATTGAGCTGGTCTTCCTGGTCGTTGAGGTGGTGGTACACCAGCCAGAAGATGATACCGGCAACGAACGAGGCGCAAGCCAGACCCACGAACATCCACATGATGGCCGGGTCATAGGCAGCAGGGGTCAGTGCCTCGGCCAGAGCGGAACCAAAGGCGTTGGTGAGCAGGTACATGGACTGCACAAAGGACTTCATCGACGGAGGAGCCTTGGTGTAGGCATACTCCAATCCAGACACCGACGCGAAAATCTCGGACAGACCAATGAACACATAGGCAGGGGTCTGAATGGCAATGTGCACGTGGTTGCCGGTGGTGGACCCATCAACCTCCGAAGCAGCACATCCCGGGTGCTCGTAGCAGGGCCCAGCGGAGTAAATGAGGTGCTGGACAATGGCCGCGTACATCATCGCCAAGGAGGCCACAACGAAACCCAGGGAGATACGGGTGATCGGACGGAAGCGGATACGCAAGCGACGCAGCAGGGGGTAGATAAGGGTCTCCAGGACGGGGATGAAGACGATGATGGAGATCGGATCAAAGTTCTGCATCAAGTCGTTCGGGATTCCGTGACCTTCCATCTGACCGGCCTGGGTGACAAAGTTGCTGGAGAACTGGCCGTAAACAACCCAGTAGATCGGGTAGAAACAGAACACACGGCAAGCGACCAACGCACGCTTGAGCTCGTCGATGAAGTGATCATCCCAGGGGAGGTTGGTCCTTGTGCCGTTGTTGGCCGCCTGCCAGCTGGGCTTGGGGGCATCCATGTTGCGGTTGACAACCATGATCCACAGAGCCTTGAAGGCGTCGGTGATAATGGAGCCCTGGGGAGGGCGAACAACGTAGTACTTGCGGCCGAAGATGAGCACCATGGTACCCACGGCGAACATGCACAAGCAAAGCAGATAACCAGACCAGAAGCCAATGTACTTCTCCATGTAAGGAGTGGCCAACAGAGACAGCGATCCCACGTTGATACAGCCGTAGAAGATCATGTAAATGCGCTGAATCGTGAGGGAAGGGTCAATGACAACCCGCTCACCCTTCTTGGTGGTGGACATGGCCATCTTCTTGCGCTTGTACTGGTCGGCAATCAGAGGAGCAACGTTACTCTTGATACCACCCGTTCCCAGACCGATGATCAGGATAGACACGATGAAGCCACCAACACCGGCTCCATGGTGAAGAGCGGTCGGGATGGACGTGCAAACCAAGATGAGCAGACCGACCAAGTAGATGATACAGAAAACCACGATGGTCTTGTATTTACCGAGGTACTGATCAGCGACGATGGCACCGATGATGGGGGTAACTGGGGCAGATGTCAGCCAGCGATCCCGCGTATTTATGCAGTAGTAGACAAACCATAACACCAGAACTGGAAGAAAGTGGTGAGACCAGTGGCTCCTTGATGACCCATGCCTAGGGCACCACGTCCCTCACTTCCGTCCAGAGGACGATCAACGTAGTTCTGGAACATGCCAGACATTCCGTAGTAGGTGAAACGCTCGCACAGCTCGACAACGGCGACCAGCCATGCGGAGATGGGCAGATGCTCCGCAACATGGCGAAGAGTAGCGACTTCCTCAGCGTTGGGTTCTTCGCCGTCGGGGGTGGGACCGAGGGCCTTTTCGCTAGCCTCCGTGAATGCCGACTTTTCGTTCACAATCGATTCGGTGCCGTGGCCCTGTTGTTGCGGCCTGGGATATCCATTAGTATGGGGATGAGGGGGAGCGAAATTCGAGTGAGCTGTGACGGAATGGTGACTCACGAGTCACCGACACGGGAGATGGACAAGCCCACAGGAAGGGTAAAAATCAAACACAAATAGGGTAGTGGACACTTACTGAGTGATCTCAGCCTCATGATCTCCAGACATCTTTGCGGGACCAGGCAGGAAAATCCCAAGGGCGAGTGGGAGGAGTTGAGCGCAGATTTTCCTCTGGAAAGATGAGAGGCACGAGATACTCGCGAGGGAAACGGCGCACACCTTATATCTCCTGGTGGTGGGAGATATAGAGAGGTAGCCGAAGCGGGACCGTTCCTGACCCTGGGACCAATGGCCACCAGGACAGGGCCCGGTTTGTGGTCAAGTGAGAATCTGAATCATTATAACCGAGGAAAGAGTCCGGGCGCAACCCAGAGCCCGGAGGCAACAATCGATATGACAATAATTGACAAGCAGCGTTAAGCATCAGCCGAGATGGCGAAAGATGGCGGTGATTGGCCCATCGCCCGCAGAGCCCGGCGACATCTTGGGACGCCAAGAAGTCGGAGTTTGCCGGTGAGAGGCCGAATTCCTTCCAGAGTTTCCACTCCCTCGTGGCTTCCCCTCACCATATTTTTTCCCAATTTTCTGCGTCTCCTCGTCCCTGTTCGCGTTTGTCCATGATGATCGACAAGAGTGCTTCAATCCTCAAAGATCCGTCAATAAGCGAAATCCCTTGCCTCCATGCAAGCCTCCCAAATCAATTGGCATGCGGAATGGCCTCCGCAACAAAATTTCCACCGTTTTGTCTGACGCCAAGCAGGACCAGGACTAAATCGTTCGTGCCGTCGGTAGGACCACCAGATGCGGAACATGTTAGGTAACATAAATCATTAAGCTGCTAACATGCAGATAAGTCTGGCGTGTCTCATTCGTAGTCCGGCGGAGTACGACTCTCCCTCCGTCGATGTTCTCGCAGGGCGCAAAGGGGGCGCGCGCATGGTCGGCTCATTGTGTGCAATTTCCCCCGCTCATGCGACAGACGATCAGCAGCAGACGGTTGCAACGTCGGGCTTCCCCGCGCCGTGGTTGACTCGATGCATGATTCTGTATGGAGCGCATGTAGATTGGGACCCATCAGTCCATTGTCCTTCCCTGATAACCGTAGGATGTAGCGTGTCTTGGCCACAGCTGTGCTTATCTCCCTCGATTCCTGTCGGATGTCCGGTGGAAGAACGTGGCAAGTGAGGCAATTGAGGCAATTGTGCTATTCGATCATGATGGTGGAAAGGATGGGATCATAACTGTAACCTGGGGAATTAGTTCATTAGACATCCATTGAGGTATGCAGTCCAGGATGTACAAGCTATGAGCATGGTCGCAATGGCCTCAGAAGATGCGACTGCTGGTGCTCATGGCGCGACAGTAGAGACAGACTCTCGAGACATTCCTAATTGGGGGTGGAGTTCATAGCCGACCGGCTCAAGCCGCCCAGAATAGGTCAGAGGCGGAGTTGCCTGGACTGATCATCCGGGCTATCGTATGGAGTAGTGGCCATCAGGCAATCTCTGGGGTTGGATTTCTAATGCACTTCCCAGAGTACTTCAACTCTCTGCTGTTAAGAGTAAGTGAACAACATCACTTGTGTCTGGTGAAAGGGGAGGAAAAAAGCAGGCAGCAGGCAGCAGAGCGCGGAAGGAGCGAGCCCCGTTCAGGTTAAGTATCTTAAACCCCTCCTAAGTCCGACTTCGCCCTCCCAACAACCGCTGATTCGTCATCCGCTGGCTTTGACCTTTTCCGCCCATATTGACCGATGGACAGCCAACGATATCTCCGAACCTGCTGTGATTGCCCTTGCAGTGTCTTCTTATCTGGCCAATACCAGGCACTAGACTCCAATGACTCCGATCTCCGTCCGACCTGGTGTCACAATTAAGCTTAGTCTGGATGACGTGCTTATCAATCTCGAAGCTTGAGCCGGCGATTGGGTGCATTGCATTCAGGCTGGCGAAGCGAAAGGCGATCTTAATATATGTCAAGATCCGTTACCGACTTGGGTTTAATGACTCGACACTAAGAGCACCTGCAGCAGTGCAGTTCGGCTCCAAGACAATCATTCTCCGCACGCGGCTGGTCGCCTACACGGGCTTGGCTTGAGAAGAAATAGCAGGAGGAAGACGCGACCATAGCGATCTTCAATATGCCTTTGACTCATAGTTGAGTGTGAGGGGATCTTCAGTCCAAGAGGTCCTTCGGCTCGTACTTGACCTTGGGAGTCATTCAAATTTACAGTCTAGCAACCCCCGATGCCGCAACACATCAGCCGGGAGCCAAGCCATCTGGATTCGAGGCTCTTCAATCAGAGTGTTTGAGATGCTGTGTACGGCAGCCTATTGGGCATCAAGCAACGCTTTATTGCTCTTAAAGTAGGCGATCATTCTTGTCCTGCTCCACAACTCCACACATCGGTGCGAAATACGAGACTGTGAGTCAACACCGTCTTTTCATTTACTAAGGAACTATAATACAGAGTCATGCATACTTGGAAGCATCTCATTGAAGGGAATAGCGTTCAAACGCTAAATATAGCGGGGATATCTCGGTGTTATTCCGTCGCAGGTGGAGAGTACCTTGAGGCTGCAACGGCTGGGCAGGGCGCCGCAGCGCATTCAGCTATACACTTCTTACATCTATCTATTAAGAACAGAAAGAGGCAGAAGAGATGGCATATGATCAAAAGGGAAGGAGTATCCCAATAGCAATTAAAGGCCACATGGCTTATTAGCATGGCTTATTAGCCGGGGAGAAGCAGGATGTCCCCGGCTCGGACTCGAACCGAAGCCATATCCCAAGTATAATGATTGGGACGAGAAAATGGGTATAACTGAAGCTCTGACCAGTGAGCTGCAGGGTTTGACTCCACTTTTCACCTATATTGGCTAGTGTGCTACGGACAGAAGCTACCTTATTGAGGCCGGTCACCGAGCAGTTGAGTCTCAACTTGAGACGCGTACTCAGAATTGGCCTCAAACCGTCATGAACATTGTCCGTAGAGGAATGAACGGATAAAAGCATGATGACCCTGGGTAGGGAAGAGAGGGAGGAGAGTCGGTACCACGGCACCACCTGGTACGGATTGGTGTAGGAATAAAAATGTGCCTCTGGCACCGGGAGCAGCGGGAAGCTTCGGACAAACTCCATGAATGACTCAGGAATACTATCTATCCATGGAACAAGAAACAGAATTTGACTGTTACTTGATTGGCTATTGGAAAAACCATAGTAAGTAAGTAGTGTGCGCCCCCGACAACAATGAAAAAAAGAAAAACGGAAAAACAAGTGCCCCCACGCGGGATTGAACCGCGGACCTCTTCATGGCAGTATTTGGAATACGAGTGAAGCGCTCTACCACTGAGCTACAAGGGCTGACTTGTTGTAAAACGCCTCTCAACATTAATCTATAGCCTGCATAGCCTAGTTATAGTACGTACTAGTAGTGACTAACTTATTTGACGCTGGTAGATAGTACGCCCCAGATATATATATCTTTGGTAAGGGTAGGAAGGGGTAGGAGAGAGACTAGTACTTCATGACGCAACGTCACGCAATTACCGGGAAAACATCATCTACGGGTAAAAAAGTGTTCTAGCAGTGTCACCGTTACGTTAATTCATCTTCATAAGAAATAGTAAGTAGGAGTTCAACACAATATCATAACTACTAGTTGAAGTGTGGAGGATGCTATCACCAACTAAACGGAGCAGTTACTACATCCTTTCATCCCCGCCCCCGCCTTTCTCCCCAACCAGACCAAAAATAAAAAAATAAAAATTTTAAATAAAAAGCCAAGTAAGCATTTATTCACTATATTTATTTTGCGAAACACATGATTGAACACCATTGCAATGACTTCACCCCCACTAACTGTGTAATATTCACCAGCAAGACCTTCCACCATCTGGCTCGGAATTACCCCGATGCAAAGTATGCGGGTTGAGGAATTTCAACTTCATTTGCCTCTGAAATGTCCAATTCCACTCAGACTGCCCATGAAGTCAATATCGGGATGGAAGTTCCTGACTACAATATTGTGCCTTGCCATGTAATTATAGAAGAAGACCGACAGCGATCATGTATGCATTGGCCAATAGCCCTTCGAGCCAACAAGCAAGAAAAACCTCACAATGCATGGAAACAACCGTTCTTTTCCGTTCCTGCCTCGACGCGTCCCAGTTGATCTGGGAAAACACAAGAAGGACACCCCGCGTGCAACTTCTTCTTAGTTAGCGTAGGCAATGTATCACTGCTCTTTCGAGGTTGTCTTGCTCTGCATGAATTTGCTAGCACAATAGATCTAAGCTGTACCATCCTGTTCTGCTTCCAGACAGACAATCTTGATATGTAGTCCCCAAATTAGCGGCCTTTAATGTGTAGGCAGGTTTTTCTCTGATGCGCCAAGCACAACTATCGTTGATACCAATCCTCTGTTTTTCCCGGGCAAGCTGCTATATCTTGCCATCTTTCCGAAGACATGGGCGAATGGGCAGTGAGAAATTCGGCGATTGCTTTCAACCCGTTGTTCTGCTTATTGGAAAACTTCTCAGAGCCCGCGCAGACCAATTTAGCCCAAGGCCCTCCAAGGACGATCGGTATTTCGTGAGTCTACCGGAACAGAGGCTCTTAATCCTAAGCGAAGTTGGTAAACCATCTCCAGAAGACTGATGGATCCCTTCAGGAGACGTAATCAAGCCGGTCAAGATTCGTTACCGAGATCGCGCACCGGATGATTTTTGTCGCCAGTGAGCAATTGGTGAGCCTCATCTCTCACATCATCCATACTCGTATATTCGCCCCGCCAGCACTTCTTGATTATTGCTCCAAAGAGAACATGATCAGCATTTGGGAATGAGTCTGGTTCGGGCCAACACAAATCAGGGTTTTCGGGGCTGAAGAAATAGTATTTATGGACGCGCCAGTATGCAATAGAGTAGAGAACCCAACCAAGGTGAAGTATCTCAATCAGGACATTTACGTCGTTTTCATTTGCCGAAGTCACATCAATATCAAGTGGTAATAAAATAGATTGTCCAAAGTCAGAAAGCTTAAGCTGTCCATCCAGCACTAAGATATTGCGAAGAGCGATATCATCCACATATACCTTGCAAGAGTGAACATGTGCGAAGGTGTTGATAATACTCCAGATCCAGCTCGTTTTCAGGGAGTTATCGTGTTCTGGATAGGTCTCTAGATAAGTTTCAAGATTTTCTTGTGCAAGGGCTAGTTCAATTCCATATTGGGATGTCTGGAAGCAAGAAATAATCCCTTTGTGACTGCCCAGGCGCTGGAAGACTTGGATCTCATTATCCAGGGTTTGCTGGTTTATTTGGTTCATGTATTCCACATCCTCGCGGTTTTGAAGACACCCAGGTTGATATTGCTTTGCTTTCTTCACAGCACGGTCTTCCCCAAGCTTGTGAATGATCCCAGTCATGCCATTTCCAATTACTGGGAGACCGAGATAAGGGTCATGGGAAATGGGAGAAGGTAAAGTATTGCTAGATCGTCCGGGAATATGCGTGCATTCCATTTTGCCAATTCGAGTTTGGGGATTGTGATCCTGACCCTCTGCTCGAAGAATTTGCACATGGGGAGACGGCCCAGCTTCCATTTCGTTTGTTTGACAGGTGTTGGGGGTATCGATCTGTAACGGTGCAATATTCTGGAAGAACAACTTAGCAAGGGACTACAAAGAGAATGCAGCCGAACTTACCTTTGACTCGTCCGACTCCGTAGCTGCAGGATGCCAAATAACATCATAGAGCCATGTACGGATTACTGAAAGTATCATGAGTATTATTGGAAAGTGCGGAAAGCGAACATGGAGAAAGAAGGTGGAGAAGTGTACGATGAGCTGGTAGGAGAAACGGCGGGCCTTTCGAAGGGATGGAGTAACATAGCAATTGCGGGCCGGTCTCTAACCTAGTTGGGCAATGGGTTCGTTACTAAGTACATCCGGCGTCTTGGAGTTTCATCACCATTGCCCTCTACTACCACTTACTACTTCTAAGATTGGCTCCATACATGCGAAATTAAATAACTTTTAACATTATAGATCGTTGTACTCGACTCTGCGCTCAGAATGTAGCATAAGAAGCCATTAATCAATCGCTTATCACCCATTCTAGCAACAGCTTCTCATAATACATGCATTCTAAAACTCCAGTAAGTGCACCATATATATGATACGTCACATCCCATGTCTTGCGTATGCTTCATTTAGAAAAAGATCCAACAAAGCGCCCTTCTTTTTTTCCCCTTTGGAGAGGTCTTCAAAAGTAACACCCACTTAGCTCCGTTCGGAACGCACTAGATCTTATACTTCAAGACCTTTCCAGTCTTCGCCAACCTAGCCGCACAGAGCAGACAGAACCCGACGAGCATCGAGCACGCCGCGAAGAGCTGCGCATATACATAGCGGCCATTGTCTCTCGTGATCAGAACACCGGCGATAGGAGGACCTGTCAACACGGCGAAACTGACGATTGTCTACACCCATGTTAGTCACCAAATTCACCCTTCCTTGCAAGTGGTTGAATAAGGGAGGGAAACTCACAAAAATCATCCCCATTCTGACACCCGCTTTCTGCAAATCAGTCGTCAGACTACTCAACGTAGCCGGAAACATTCCCTGCAAACCATTTCCTACAATACCATAAACAACCGTCCATGCATAAAGCCCCGAGATAGACGTAACGCCAATCATGGCAAAAGCGCAAATAATCGAGAACAAGGTAACCACAATAAGAATATTCATCGGCCCGGTATACCGATCAGCCAGGTACGCAGGGACCGGACGACCTATAATCCCCAGACCATTCAGAATAAGAGTAAAGGTGAGCGACTCCTCCTGAGAGATGTTGATAATCGCAACACCAAACGAACTCAGATAGTAAAAAGCGAAATAAACACCCCAGAAGGTCAAGAAGATGCCGACCGCAAACAAGGTGTATGATGGTTCCTTGAAAGCAGCGAGCTCAATGAGAGGACCTGTTTTCCGAGGGGGCACTCTCGGTCTGGCTAGGATGTTGCAGATGATTAGACAGGCTAGGGTGAAGAAGCCGAAGACTCGCATCGTCCACCCGTAGCCGATCTGTGGGATCAGGTGCTGGAACATGACGGTGAAGATTAGACCTCCTGTGGCGCTGCCGCAGGCGCAGATGCCGACGGCGAGCATCTTCCGCTTTGCGAAGTAGGTGGATGTTACTGAGAGGGCTGGACAGAATAGACATCCGTTGCCGATTCCGCAGCAGATTCCTTGCGCGAGGAATATTTGGTAGTATTCGGTTGATATGGAGGCCATGAACATGCCGAGGACGCTGAGGATGGTCCCGACCACTGTAGTAATTAGCATATATCTTGAATAGCGGGGATGTCATAGTTTGGAAGCTATAAACTCGAGATGCATCTGCGGAGAAGAAGTAAACTCACCAAAAACCGGCCGAAAGTAACCCGCATCAGTGAACCTCCCCGTAAAAGTACCTATAAAGAAGACAATAAAGACCTGAACGCTTCCAATCCACGAAACATCCGAATCCGAGCGATTAAGAAAGTCGACATAATACGTCTGAAAGATACCAAACGAATTCATATAGCCCCTGGTCCTATCTCAGCATACTTTTCACGATACGGCCAGCACAAAGTGTAACCACGCTCCTGGACGAACCAATTGAGCTTTCACACGTGCAAAAGCAACGCATTAAAACCTACCAGGTATTCATAATAATCAAGTGTCCCACTAGGACCTGTGTCCATGCGAGAGCTCCGCCGTCTGGGGGAGGACCGGGGTCTTTCCAACTAGCGACGCTTTGCGATTTTGAGAGTATCCCCCATTTTTTCTCTTTGATGGTTTCATTGTTGATTGTCTTTTCGTCGAACTCGGTTATAGCTTCTGGGTATGCTTCGACACTGCTATTGTCGGTCATGTTGGTGGTGTTGGTGAGTGGTGCCGGCGGGTTGGTTATTAGAATAATATAGGTATGATAGTCGCAATTGGATCGCAAATTGATTGATTATTTGGTAGAAAGGTAATTAAACACACCTACAATGTAATTGATTAGCACGAACGGTTTAAGAACGCAAATGAACATACCTATTATTTGCATATATTGCATCTCTGAAAAGAATTGGCCGTCACAATTGCATAGTTATAACAGAACAAAGACATGCAGACAAGAGAGTGATTTCCCAGTCATAAAGATAAAAAAAAACAAAATGATTCAATAATAGTGGTCTTAATGCGGCGTGGCGAGGAATATTTCCTCGTAGTCCGGTTTCGGACTAGTCCATGTTACAGGGCGCGGAGATGAAAGAATTTCCTGAAGAAGCAAGTCAGCAGAGACGCTTGGATCCGAAGCAAATTGACGGTGAAGTGCCTAGACTTGGTTACCCTAAGATCGACTAAGATATAGTCTCCAGACACTAAGATAAGTCTAGACACGTCACCGTAATCGGGGTGGGGCATGTATCTGCTGGTTTCCCCGATGTTACTCTACCATCCCACTCCATACACTAAGACTGCGGACAAAGTACTTCAGATAGCATCTTGCCACGATAAGCACTAACCTGTCGATCGACAGTAACAGGGAATCAAAAGGTACAGAAAAGGGCTTAATTGAGGGGTAATGTGAACAGGGATCAGGTACCAGGTCCAAGCTCAACTGATAAGGGTATTGTGCTCTAATAAAATGGGCAAATGCCCTGGTGTATACCTCCGTAGTAAGGACACCTCTTCTTGTCTCTTGTGAACATAGCACATCCATACTCTCTGATTATTTGACTATTAGCAATGGCCTCGCCACAAACCATCTACCTCGCCGTCAGTCAGGCACACACCCTCGCCAGCACCCCGGAGACTGTTCAGGCCTTGTCCCAGCAATGTCGGCAAGCAGCCAAGCAGACCCCATCACCCGATCTGATTCTCTTTCCGGAAGCTTACATTGGGGGCTATCCTCGTGGGGCGACCTTTGGAGCCAAGGTGGGATCTCGAGACGATGAAGGCAGAGAACAATACCTGAACTACTTCAAGGATGCGGTGGATCTGGGCGATACGCCTGAAGGAGCGGGGGAGAAGTGGGTGAGAAGGGAATTGGAGGGGCAGGACGGGAGTGGAAGTGGAGTCCGAAGGGGCGATGGAGTCCGCGAGGAGTTGGAACTAGTTGCTCGCGAGACGGGTATCTTCATCGTCACTGGATTGGTTGAGAGGGCTGGAGGGACTCTTTATTGTGCGGTAGTTTATGTCTGTCCTAAGCTGGGAGGTGAGTATCCGCATGTACTCTTGATGTGGAGTGTGGAAGCTGACATGATGCTATTATCTACACAGTGATTGGCAAGCGGAGAAAGGTCATGCCGGTAAGTATACCTCTTTGTATTGATATGGTATTAGGCTGACCAGCACTAGACAGGAAGTGAGCGTCTGGTTTGGGGCCAGGGACAGCCCTCTTCGCTCCGTGCTGTGACAACCACCATCAAAGGCGTGAAACTTACCCTAGCAGCTGCTATCTGCTGGGAAAACTACATGCCGCTGTTGAGGCACTCCCTCTACAGTCAGAATGTCAATCTCTATCTAGCCCCTACAGCCGATCAGCGTGACGCTTGGGCCCCTCTCATGAGAACCATTGCCTGCGAGGGTAGATGTTTCGTCTTGAGTGCCAACCAATGCCACAGGAAGAAGGACCAACCTGCTTGGGTTTATGGGGAAAAGTCCGAAAGTGAGGAATTTGCCACCAGAGGGGGTTCTTGCATTGTAGCTCCAAGTGGAGATATGCTGAAAGGACCGCTGTGGGAGGAAGTAGATGGCATGATGATGGTGGGGGTGGATTTTGATGATTGTCTGAGATACAGATTGGATTCGGATGCTGCTGGAAGTTATTCGAGGTATGCAAGTGTCCTGCTGGTTGTTAGTGTATGCTAATGTGGTTGAGCAGAAACGACTCGTTCAAGTTGATTGTGAATGGACTTGATATCAGTCCTCCTCTTTAGAGGGCAAGTATGATACTTAGCTTACTTGAACAATACACGTCTGTGATACTGTATTTGCATCCAGAATACACATTTGAAAAACATGTAATCTAATGTTTGAGACCCAGACTCTACATTCCACAAAGTATAGTTTCTATCTATTACTGGTGGCTGTTCTATAACTGTGTTTCTCGTAACAAACATCCAAAATAGTCTTAAGCTCATACTGCATAACACCGATTACCCTTCTATCCCCTGCACCATCAATGCATGCCTCCCAAGTCTATATACCCAACCCACTCAACACTATACAACAGTATACGAAACCCGACTAACCCCCTTCGACCTCGAAATCTTCTTCACCTCAATCCTCCCAACCAAACTACAATCCGTAACATGCGTCCCTCCACAAGGGTAACTCCCCAGCCCCTCCATCTCCACGACTCTGCCCAGCGTCTCCCCTTCTGGCAACGCAAACCCCTCCGCAACAAAGCACTTCTCCATCAACTCCTCCATGGACCACCAATGAATCCTAACAGGACTCGCGGACTTTACGAACTCATCTGTCTTTGCCTGAATAAGCTCCTTATGCTTCCCCTCCAACGTGCCCTCAAATGAAACCGACGCCGACCCCGGATAATGCGACGCCTTCGACTCCTTCACTGGAGGAAGCACACCCTCGCGACACAGCGCATGAATCGCCAAACTCATAACATGTCCAGCAGTATGGAGCCGAGAGTGTAGGTTCCGCTTCTCAGCGTCCACGTGCTGCTGGACTTCCTCTCCGGAATCAAACTGCGTAGTCCCGACCGGGACGAAGCGGCCCAAGTGCAGGATCTGATTGCCCTGGGCTGGTTGGCGGACGGATTTCACTTCGAAGATGGAAGCTGCTTTGGGCGCTACCTCCGTGGTCATAGTTCCCGTGTCTGAAGGCTGGCCACCGCCTTGGACGTGGAAGATCGTGGAGTCTGTCACCACGGCATGCTCGATTTCTGGGGAGTCTTTGGCGAGAGCTTGGTCTGCCTCTGGGAGGTTGGAGACTGGGATTATGGAGAGAATTTTGGCCCCATGGAGCAGCAGCTGTCCGTCTTGTTGGTAGATGAGTTTTGTGGATTCGGACATCTATTCATTTGTTAGGTTGGGGCCCCGGATTATGCTGACTAGGAGGTTTAGACGTACTGTGATTGGGCTAGATCTGCCGATGCGATGTTGGGTGCAGTAGAGTCTTTGGGAGGGCACACGCTGGGATAAAGATAGTCAGAATCGTAGCTGACGGTGCATTTGTGTATAAATAATACCCAAAAATTATGGTAGATTTAGAAGATAGGTGGTGGAGTAGTGGGTGCTGAGCAGGGTATATGTACCTGATAGACGGGGGTGGTCCGAGCTTCTGGCTAATGTAACAACCAGTCCTTGTCACTGTCAGGGCGTGTCCGCGCTAATGTATGTAAGATTTGTAACAAATCATTATCGGTTTGGTCACACTTTCATTGTAACCATAAAGAGGCAAATAACGAAATACATTTTTTCTCTGAAAGCTATAGCGAAAGGTTTTATTACGAAAAAAATCTCTGAACTAAACAACATCCCTTTTTCATACTCGTTATACTCTAATGAAACTAAATCCGCGATAGCAATTCCTGCCCCTGTTCCCATTGGTCCCGATCCCTGATATACCGCGGATTTTTCGCCACAATGGAGCAAGGCAAGAAACGCGAATGGTCAATGTTGTAAGTTATGCTCCCACTGACACCATCCAAAGCGGCAACAATAGCGGCTTCGCACATGGTATGACACCGATGACCCCAGCGACCGGCAATCGCCTCCCGGATCCATTTCTGCTCCAGCTGCTGCTTCAACTCCAGCGTGTCTGTCTCCAGCGTAGCAAGCTCGAGGTGCCGAAGCGCATCCATAATGATCGCAGCGGCCGGTGCCTCGCGAATCTCCAATGCCTTGTCGTCGGTCGAAAGAAACTCGAGCCCGACGAATCGGCCATGACCGAACTTGCCTACCTCCTTGTTTAGGAGGGCAATGGCGTCGATAAGGGGGAGCTCGTCGCCGTTTATGGAGGAGAGGTTGCCGTTCTCGAAGCTCAGGGTGAGCTTCTCGGGGGCGTAGTCACCGCTGCGCCGCGTCCATTCGTAGGCTTCTTCGGGGATGTTGAAACCCTCTGGGTCGCCTAGCGGACCGTCTTCAAATTCTCGACACCATAGGTTCTCGTCGCCGCTTAGCTTGCGCTCAGCCATGATGGACAGTCCGGCTGCGGATAGCTCAGATGCTTTCTTCTCGCGCGAGGTCACGGAGTGGACGTAAGGGCTTCCGAATTTGCCAGAGAAGTCGTAGAGACGAATGCAGTTGTTCAGTCGGGGAAGACTGTTCTGCGAGAGGTTTGCAGTGTGGAGAAGCAAGCCTGCATTCACGGAATTGGCGTAGTCTGTGATCAGACGAGCGATGACCGGACGGGTGATGGAGCTACTGATGGGAAACATGCGCATGTATGATGCGTGAGCGCGAATGGCTGGCATGACTCCATCTTTGACGAACAGCTCGCGACCATCGAGACACTTGAACGAAGCTCCAAAGTGAGCAGCGTGTTTGGTAAGTCCTGCCTCGTCTACAGGAGCTCCAACATCTACCGCGACGGCATGGATGTTGGTGTAGCCAAGCTGCTGGAGCTTGAGGAGCAGGTAGGTGCTGTCCAGACCACCGCTGAACATAGTGACAACCGGTGCATCTTTCTTGTCGAAGTCTGCAAGGTGACCAAAGCTTTCAATGGGCCGCCGTTCTTGATGGGAACGGACCAGCGCGGCCTGGGCCGTGACGGCATCAATGGCACCTCCGTGACCGTTGGATTGTACAGTCATTGTGTTGAGGTAGGTGATAAAAGAAACAAGAGGTAAACGGAAAAAAGAATGAAGAATGACTTGGACCTTGTTGTTGAGGTTGCGATGTCTAACAATAACTGGAGGTTTATATCACTACCATGATGGGTAATTATACTATCGCGGGACGTACTTTTCTCATACAGCCATCACTCTTACACTTCACATTTAGTCACCCTAGCCAATTCCCTTTTCTCTATTAGCTGCATCAGAATACGAGTCTCCTCATCTCAACAAGTCCAGATCTTCGGCGATGGCAATATGCAGCAAGCATCTAGGCTTCATCATCATCTGCAGGCGCTGTAGCCTCTCACTAGCAGATGTAACCCATAATACGGACATTGCCGTCTCCAGGTGAATACCGTTTCGTGCTATACAACCGTGCTAAATCTGGGGGCCGTTTCACTGCAGAGAAGTGGAGCAGGAGATCTAGCCCGTTACTAGCTGATCCCCAGTCATATTAATATGAGGTATATACAGTGCACCGACATCGGGTTCATCCCGGCACTTACAGGATCGATTTACGTGTTCGGCTTTTTAGCTGCTAAAATGCCCTGATAGGAATTATCAGGTGATGCATGTGATGTGGGGAAAGAAATGCAGGGGGTGAATAGCTTATACATAGCCTCATCAATGGGGTTAATATGTTGTGTTTTTTATGAAGAGTAAGCCCTAAACTGCTTCGGGTGATGTTGGTTGTGGCGATAGTTGTGGGGTAGGACGGCTACAAGCGCGGACTACTGTTGCCGAGAGGTATCTAGATTGAGTCTGAAGAATCAAAATACTATTACCTGCTTTCCTCGTTGATACACTTATTGTCAACTAATTATGCATGCCTTTAGAGATGTCGGCTCTATCCGCCTATCATTGCCTTGAATTTCTAAGCTAGAGGTCTTCCGGGCAAAAGCACCAACTACATGGTCCTTCTAGTGCCTACTGAGTAGAATCCTCAGCGCTTTGACCACGGATCTCCGAATCCTTCAAGCCTCTCCCTTTGTAATATCAAAAGGTAATCTCATTTGCCTCCTGATATCTACCGAACAAGCTCAGATCATTGCCTGAAAAGGAAGGCGTTACAGATTTGCCATTAGCAGATCAACAGATCCCGCTAACAATCCTTCATACTCGACAAAAGTACTGTACAGTAGTTATGCTTAGCTGCTTAGTAGTGCTTACGCATAGTAGTGGCTGTATCCGTGTAATACAAGCAAGTAACCAATCATTCAGTTGATCGATCAATCCTTTGTATAGCTAACTAACATGCGTTTTATACCTTCTCTCGCTCGAGAAGACAACTTCCTGTTCGAGCAAACATCCCGAGCAAGTCGCCGTCTCATAGTTGCCATCGCGCAGCCGTGGACCAGATCCTGAAGCTGATTTCGCGATCTAGAACAGCTAGCAAGGTAGTATCAACACTTAGCGAACACGAGGATGGAATCGTCTATCCTTCTACGGGTTACATCGGGATGAATCACGCCATTGCAGAGCCGTCTCTGAGATTCTGGCCCCTTAGCCATGGTGGAAGTAGGAAAGAGAAATGAGAGTCTGTATACATTGGACAATGATGCTGTATACTTGCCGTGGCCGTCACGAGAGGGCCAACCCCAGGCGCATATAAGAAGCTCGAAAGCTGCAAGTTCTCTGGCATCAAAGTAACAAATCAACTCATCTTTCTCTAACCGGAGACACTTTCTTCAAGCGTTCTTTCCCCCTCAAAAGCTCAAAATGGCCATCACCGAGCCCATCCTCGTTGCGGAGTCTCTCCCAACCATCGAGCTCGACCTTCTCCGAGCAGACAACGAAGCGGAAAACAAGAGACTCCTCAGCGTCTGCCAGAACTATGGCTTCTTCTACCTCAACATGACCAGCGATCCCGAGCTCTGCCAGCTCTGGGAAGACATGCTGTCCATCATGAAGGAGTACTTCGAGCAGCCCCTTGATATCAAGATGCAGGATGCCCGCAACGACGACAACTTCGGGTAAGTCACATCACCCAACCCATCCTGCATTATCACCACCACTGACCATCCCAGCTACGAGCCCATGGGCACCGAAGAAGGCCCCAAACCCAAGACCCGAGACGGCTACGAGTCTCTCAAGGTATGATACTCCCCCTTTCTACACCCACTCCCATCCATACTAACATCCACAGTTCTCCCGCCGCGAATACCTCAAAAACTCAACCGACCTCACCACCAGCATCCGCACCAAATCCACCCCCTTCTTCAACTTCATCAACCAAGCCCACACTATCACCCTCCTCATCCTCTCCCGCCTCTCCACCCAACTCGGACTCACCGGCCCCTCCCGCTTCGAAACCTACCACGCCGACCCCGGCCCGTCCACCTCAACCCTCGGCATCCTACGCTACCCCAAGCATGAGTCCGGAATCAGCGAGCCCACCAGCGTCGGCCACAACCAGCACACCGACGTTGGCACGCTGACCTTCCTGCTCGCGGCCCAGTGGGGTCTGCAGTACTGTTCTCCCCAAACCAAGCGCTGGGAATTTATCGAGCCTCGCCCCGGCCACGCTATCATCAACGTGGGCGATAGTCTTCGCTTCCCGTCGGGTGGGGAGCTCGCGAGTGTGGTGCATCGCGTTGTGCCTTTGAAGGAGACGCAGGAAGAGGACCGTTACAGTATTGCGTATTTTTTGAGGCCGAATGATGATGTCACCTTTAGGGATGCGACGGGCAAGATGTGGTCGGCGAAGGAGTGGCATGATTTTAAGTTTGATGTGTTTAAGAGTCCGAGTACGTTGGATGCGAAGGGGAGGTTTTTGACGGGGATGATGTTGGAGGAGGAGAGGGGGAGGTGGGTTGGTGTTGCTGGGGAGGGAGGTGTGGCGGTTGCTGTTTGATCGGAGTTCATTCTTTGATTTTGAGATTAGATCTTTGATTTATACAAAATGGTGGACGGGTATGCTAGGATGTATGTTGTGAGGCTGCTAAAGTATTGACTACATGCAAACTCTGGATTACAACTTCTCGCTGTATAAGTACATGAACCTCGAAGAGTAGCCAATTTAGCACTGAGATGTTGCACTCTTTAGACGGCAATGTTCATTACGTCTTCTAAATGCTAAATCAATCTCATAGTCAAGATATATGGGTTCTATCTAGGCGTTATTGTTTCGTACCATGGTGTTAGTCCAGGCTTGAAAATTACTATATACTATTCTTACAACAGTTTGGCAGTTTTGCGACTATGCAGCCAGAGGTTCTGTTATCACCGCCTTGTAGAAATCAACTACTTGCGATATTTCTATGCCCAGCGCACCAATTGCTGCTGGAAGTACAAAAGGAACAAGATCCTCTGAGGTCCAAGATTCAACTCAAATTAGATCAGAAAATTGGCATATGAAAGATGGAAAGCAATTAAGGCCACGAAGATAGAGGAGTACAAATGGGAAAGGAACAAGATATGAATGGCTGGTAGAAGGTTTTTGCCGCAGGTGACGTTAGGGCAAACCGAGCTGAATTGACAGTAGCGTCTTTTCATTCTAGGCAGTGAATTTAGAGGAAGCAACTATGGCCGGTGTTTAAAAACCCACTGCGCTGATTAAAGCGATATATCGCGTCTACTTAGAGCAGACGGAGGGGCATATCGCAACCGATGACCAAGTCCAAGGTTAAACAGGCAACGGGAGCCGGGGAATTCTAGAGAGGTATAATGCAGACCGTAGGCGCCAAAGCTGCCAGTAATGCGCTAGCCACCACCCCATGCACTATGGTCAAGCGCAGCACCTGAACTTTCACATTGATAGATTGTTTCCAGAGAAAGGATCTTGTGGGTTTTAGCGTTTGATTTTAGCGTGGGCTGCTTTTTATTTATTTATTTATTTCTTTTTCTTTTCTTGCTCGTTCTCGTAACACAAGGCCTTGGTATCATCGGGATATGCGGTTATGCACTTATCCCTGTCGTTCGGGCCAAGTTGGGCACTGATGCATCCAATATGGATTCCCCCACTTGAGACTCGACGCATGGCATTTACGGAGAACTCATATCATTCTTTACCCTCTTCCAACTGCGATCGGTTTTACCTAGCTAGGGCAAAATAAGTTATTGTCTGAACCACAGTCAGAGTTCATTAATCAAACATTCCCCCCTTTCCCTCTCCATTGAAAGGTTTCCCCGATATCCGAAGGTTTACTTATCATGTTTCAGCTGCCAACCACCATCCTACCTTTCAATAGTATTGCAAAGGAAGGGGAGGAGGATGAAGATGAGGAGATATGCTCACTTTGCAATTGCCTGGAAGACATGACATTTACACGTGAGACACCGTCAGGACGCTATAGTGGCTATAATTTCCGAAATTGCAGAATGAAAAAGTCGAGAGTTCAGGCGGCCTACTTCCACAAAGGTTGCCATCAGTGCCCCAGTATATCTCAGGATCTACTCTGCGTTGTATGCAAACACATGAGACTCAGGCACCTAATACAGTGTATACTATTAGCCGACTCTCTCACTGAAGAAGTCCTGAATCGCCCTAAACGATATCCATGCAGTCTGGATACTATTTCCCTGGAATTAGGTTGCGCCAGAGACTTAGAAGAACGCTCTATCTACTGCGACATCTGCCGCTTTTTTTCTGGGACGGCCAAAGAGGTGATGGAACAAGATAAATTATCATCTGATTTAATGTCTCACATACGAGTTACAAGGAGTGAGTTTACAAATGGAGGCGTCAAGAGCAGCTTCAGTATCCAGTTGTTTCTGGAACGCCCACGAAAAAAATTGAAGGATGATGCGCTATCGTCTCATCGGGAACTCATCAATAAGCTGTTGGTGGGTGCGTAATCTCATGAATAACACGGGACTTTCACTAGTTAATTACAGGCCAGTGAGTGGCGACTAACCAAATACAGGGGACAAGGTCTTTATCGGGACAATAGAGCCTACCCATGGCCATCGCCTGGTTTCTACTCCTATACCCCAGCAAGCGGTCGACTGGCAGAAGGTCTCCAAGTGGGTGAGAGACTGCCACTCTGAAAAGCACACGGGTTCTTGCCAGACGAAGCCTGATGTCTCACGAATAAGTGGGCTTCGGGTCATTGACACCAGAAAGAGGTGCATTACAATTGCCCCTGGGGCGTGTCAATATGCAGCTTTGAGTTATGTGTGGGGGGCCGTGAGCAGCCTCTTGCAGGCAACGATGGCAAACATAGATCACCTGTCTGAGGAAGGCTCTCTGAACAGCGATCGTCTACCTCAAACTATTGATGATGCCATTGTTGCTTGCAGGAAATTGGGGATAGATTATCTTTGGGTTGATTGTCTTTGCATATTACAGGATGAACACCCTAACCAGAAAGCCTACTGGCTCGATTCTATGGGAGCAATCTACGCAAAGTCATTTGTAACAATCGTTGCTCTAGCCGGAGAGAATGCCGACCACGGCCTTCCTGGAGTAAACAAAGTCAGTCGAGTGACATGCTGGTCTGGAAAAGTACAGGGGATATATCTGATTGCCGCACCCCCAAGCTACTCTTATTGTTTACAAAATTCGAAATGGGCTACCAGGGGCTGGACGTTTCAAGAGGCAGCACTCTCAACACGGCGGCTTTTGTTTTCCGACACCAGAGTTTTCTATGAATGTTGCCACACCGAGCATGTCCAAGCTGATTCTTATGGTAAGAGGTATGATGTAAAAATTGCAGCGATTCCTCTATTCTGTTACTCAAGGATGGTAGAGGATTTCACAAACAGGGATCTTACCTGTGAGAGTGATGTGCTTCGCGCATTCGCAGGCGTTCTCCACACAAATTGGGGACAAGAGTGTTATTATGGACTACCCCTGAGAATCTTCAGAGATGCAATTATCTGGACGGCAGTGAACAAAATTCATCCCAGAAGGCATGCAGCACCTGGTGATGTGTTTCCCACCTGGTCGTGGTCTTCAATTAAAGGACCCATCGAGATGCGTAAGGCAACCCGGACATCCCTAGCAATCTGGGCAATTCCCTCTAGGTCGAGTCATCAACCAGATCTCCAATTCATCACATATAGTGTATGGAACGCAGGTAAACTCGAGGAATCAAAGAAGCTGAAGTTCGAGAAAGAGGTTGACGAAAAGGTGAAAGTGTTATATTTAAATGAAAAGGAACAAAGACTTGCTGCGATTATGGCCTGGAAGTGCGGATGTTTCTCTGGATCATTGCCGAGTATACTCAACACTAGAGCCACATTGAAGAATTATGAACGAATTCTTGGCAAATGGAGATCACATGCACAGCTTTGTGAAGAGGCTCATGGAATGTTAGGGAATAATATGCGTGAACAAGATATGAACGCGCGGTTTCCTTCATATATGCGTCAAGCATGTTCTTCCGGGTCCATCTTGATCTATACGCAATCACTGAATCTCAACCAACTCAGACTGGGTAAGAAGAGTCAAAAGTATTACGAGGAGGAAGTATTCATCATTGAAGCTGGCGATTTCGTGGCCGAAGTAATCACTGGCTCACTCAACATGGAACGAATCAACCTTGTTCAACAAAAAGACCCCAATTCTCAATTTACCTTACTCGCTCTCTCTGTCACGCACAATGATGGTGATATGTCTAGTATGTGTATGCCTGCGATACCACGAGGGTATGTTTGGTGGGATTGTTCTGCGAGACGAAAAATGCTTGATAATATTGACGGACCCTCGAGTATTGATGATATTTACCGACCCCTGAGAATTGAATCCAGAAAGTCTGATATTTCGGTAATTGCTTTTGAGGTCCGGCCTTGATGTACCTGGCCATGTAAGTGTCTATGCAACCCTCTCCGGAGTATCTTAGATGCCTGACCCCCTCCTGTAGAAGGGCCCGACGTACGAAAAAACTAAGACTTGGTCATTCGGCTAGTATACAAGAACAGCAAGACCAACATCATGCTCAGATCGTTTCACGCCATCACACCTTACATTTCTGTGCACTTTCGTTTGAGTATCTAAACGAAGTTGCCAGAATTGGCCATTACTTCAGGTCCTTTAGGGATCATCTACTTAGCATCCATGCCCGCCTCACCTTCCTTGTCTTTATCGCTTAGCTTTGCCCCACTACTGGACTGACCCGACTAACTTACTTGCTTGTCCGTAACAAGTTAACAACACATAGAGTGATTTGAGAAATTGCCACATTTACACCGTTGTAAATTTGTATTTTTCAGTATGTGATTGGGGGGGTTCAAGTCTCCATGGTGACCTCGGGCCGAGCCATCCCACTCCCACTTTGCTTGGTTACTGACTGATAAACTAGTGTGGACCGTCTCAATAAGTGTCTTTTTGATAACTATCTAATCACCTTGTCGTCAAATGCGGCAAGTGTACATTTATAACTGGCGCTTTATGGGGGTTTTATTTCCTGTTTTTCATATACCAAATGCGTGCCGTACTTGCCTTCAATGTAATTCAGTAGCGAGCTGTTCGAGGTCAACAGCACATGGCACCACCATCATCAGTTAATTACCCCTAAACAGCGCTCCAACAATATCGACCATCTACTCAGCACCGTCCACCTGTGCAGCCTCTACCTGCCAACTAGATACTCCTCACTCAGCCTTCCCGTCGAATTCCTTCCTCAGCGCGCCTACAGGCTTTTTATTCTGCAACAGCGAGGAGATTTGCTTCCCCTGGCTTTTCCTCATCGCTTTCCATGCGCCTGTAATCCGGGCAGTGGAGGGCAGGTGCGAGTTATTCCCACCGCGTGGTGGAATTGATTTTGGGTCCAGAATGCCCGCCCGGACCATTTCATGCACACTCGGATGGATAACGGCGTCTTCGGGGATATCGCGAGGCGCGCCCATGTTGGGTGGCCATTGCCGGGGAACCCATTTGCCGTGTTCGAGTTCGAGGCGTGTGAAGAGGGGGAGGATTTCTATGCAGGTTAGTACCAAGTTTTGGGTCATCACAGCGAGATGTATACACACCGAGTATCCACCAAAAGATTACCATCAGGAAGGTCGCTCCTCGATTAAACATGAGCATATCGTGTGGCTGGTTCGTGCGTTTCCGCACATCATACGCTGTGGTCCCTGGTTCCTCCTTCCCGGGAAACGCATTCTCTCTTTCCACTACGTCTGCAACATTGAGCGTGTGGAAGGACAACTTGCTCTCCGACTTTTCCAGATGAAGAACCTCCTGCAGCATCCAATTCAACGGTGTATCAGACAAAAGGTGGAACTGTCCGGGAGCGAGACTCCAGCCCCCTCCCACGTCACCATGGTTCCCTGCAAACCAGACTTCCTTCAGATCCACTGGCTTGGTCTTGTCAAGCAGCACCAGGGCAGGCTTGAACTTGAGTCTACGTTCATGAATCGATACAGCATGTCGGATGTGGCGAGCCGCCGGACTGACGAGATATTGGTGCGACTTCCGATGGAAGGGGATCTCGAATTGGCCGACACTGTTCACGCAGTCGAATAATCCGAGAAAATGGATCTGTACTTGCGGGCGGCAGAAGGTGGTATTAAACTTCTTCATGTATGAGATTAATGCCTCATCCTTCGCAGTGCGATCGGTCTTTCCACGCGCTTGTTGGAAATTGCTGAATGTCTCCCAGGCAAAATGGATCATCTCTTCGTTACCCTGTGAAAGGAGACCAAGTTCGTGGATCATTTCTGCTAGGAATCGCGCCGTGTATGCTCCCCGCGAGAATCCAAAGATGTAGATATGATCACCCGGGGAGTAGTACCGCATAATGAAACGATATGCGGCGAGAACATGACTTTCAAAAGTTGTTCCTACCCCCTGATCGATGGTGGTTATGATATTCGACTGTAGTTTTCGCGGATATCGAAGCAATCCGGAGCTGGATGATTGACCTTCGACGTAGGTTCCAATACCGGCTGGCTAATGTGTGAGCTCCGTGCTGAATATGCGCTTTGTTGCTAACTTTATTACCCAGACTACTTAATGGACAAACTCACGCTGATAATAATGAAACTGACCGGGCGTGTTCTTTTCGAGCATCTGGTATATCTTGACGATATTTGAGTCGCGCTCGAACCCCATAAACTGATTGCCAGTGCCATCGAGACACAGTACCAGTTTTCGGGGACCAGAATAGGGCGCTTCCACGCTGGACGTCTGATCCACAGTTGAGTGTGGCATCGTTTGGAGAAACTTGGCTAAGTGGAACAACGAAGAAAACAGGTACAAATGGGAAAATCAGCAATCAAAAATATGGATGAGTTCTAGAGAGAATGAACTCAGAGATGGCACATTACGGGACATGCCTCATACCCAGCTTTATCAAGGTAAACGCAACCGTCCGGACAGCAGCACCTTCGGGGACCACAATCATGATGCCCAGCGCCGATCATGACGGGCCGCGGGGAGGATTCCAACACGAACCGCTTGTGGGGGTGTTCGTGAGGTAAAAACTGCCGAGATGCAATCCAGCATCTATCATTGGATCAGCTTTCATGATGATCGTGCCGCGACATGAGGTTTGTGTCCCGTCGGGGTCCGGCCCCTTCTTCATACTGATGATTGGTTTGTCAATGTGCTGATCTTGCCAGCTGAAAACCACACTGTCTGATAAACCCCTCTCATTGTCACTCTCCTGCATAGTGGCTGGCTGAATTTTCTCCTCAAGCACGACCACCTGAGGGGGTCTCTACCCTTTGCTCTGCATATGTGCCGTCTCTGCCACCAATCAGGCGACAGGTGGCTGGCGAAGTCTGCAGACTGTCGCAATGACAGCTCTGGGCGCGGGGCCAGACCGAATCTCATACTTTCAGCTGGGCTGTGTCCGCAGGATCGATAGGTGTTTGTCTGCTCGGTATTCCCCGTATGATCTTCAGGATCTCAGCTACCCCAAGCGCCGGGGACGAGGGGTTCTCTTTCAGCTGGCATTGGTGGCCCAGTTCTCACAGCGCGCTGATTTCTAACAGATATTCCTCGTGTATAAGTATTCGGGCACAGATCTCATAATGTATTGCAGAAATATCGCGATAGCTTGCTCTCTTCAATACGACTAACGACTTAAGCTGTACCTCGCCTAATCTCGCCTTTCTGAATGATGAGCTCCGTTTTTATTGCTCTTCTCCTCTGCTTCCTTTCTTTTCTCTACCTGAGGGTCTTTGCAGATGAACCGACACGCCCTTTTCAGATAGTTGCCAAGGTTTTCTCTTCCCATAAACACCCGACATGGAAGTTGAGGCCTCGTTTCCTCCCAAAGGCCACAAAAGCAGCTCTGTCCAGCATTGCCGGGACGGGAGAGGGGCTTTGGCAACGGCTATATGCGAGGATCTTCCATGCACAAGAGCTAGCAGAAGTGGAAGATGACGTGAAATACCAAGCTGGAGAGTCATATGGAGATCCCGATGTCCTTGCCGCGGGCCTTGTCAAAGATCTCTCGGCTCTTGGACTCAAGGGCAAGAGAAATGATCTTCGTACACTGATCCAATTAGTGAAGTCTAAAGGAAAGCCGATCGATGATCGTCAAATGCTTGTGAGTCGGGTTCCAATTGTTTCTAGATTCAATGAGCCATTGCTGATAAGGAACGACCGCTGCAGATGGAAAAAGTCATCGCCATCGTTGCAATGTTGCCGCGAACCTCCAAGTCCCGACAGAGGTTGACCGGCATCCTGGTTGACCAGCTCTGGCAGAGCTTGGAGCATCCTCCGCTATCGTACTTTGGGAACAAGTATCAATACCGCACTCCCGATGGAAGTTACAACGTGAGACTAATCTCCCAACCTGTCGTCCGAAATACGAAGACATCACTGACCTATTTGACTCCCACACTATAGAACCCTTTAGAGCCTGACCTTGGCAAAGCCGGCAGTCCGTATGCGAGATCGGTGCCCCGCCTCAAGGCTTTGCACGGAGTGCAGCCTGACCCTGGCCTTCTCTTTGATCGTGAGTCTCGAGTCTTGAGTGTAGACAGTATAATCCTAACGCTTGAAATCCAGTTCTCATGGCCCGTGATGAAGGGACATTCCGGGAAAACCCTGCAGGCATCTCCTCGGTTCTGTTCTATCATGCAAGCATCATCATTCACGGTGAGTCCACCATACAAGGCTGATACTTTGTCAAGCCCTTGCGCTAAAAACATGTAGATGTTTTCTGCACGAACCGGCGCGACCCCAATATCTCAGACACCTCATCATATCTGGATCTCGCACCTCTATATGGTTCCAGCTATGAAGACCAGTTGAGGGTGCGCACTATGGAACGCGGCATGCTCAAGCCTGACACCTTCCACGAGAAGAGACTGTTGGGTCAGCCTCCTGGTGTCAACGTGATCCTTGTCATGTACAATCGTTTCCACAACTATGTGGCCGATGTCCTGCTGAAGATTAACGAGAATGGACGCTTCACCCTACCGCCAACAACATCCAAGGATGCAAAACGAAAGGCACTGGCCAAGCAAGACGAAGATCTATTCCAGGTGACTCGTCTGTAAGTCAACATTCCATATTTTCTTCATGACAGAGAAATGAACTAACCCCGGGATAGCATCGTAAACGGGCTCTACGTCAACATCTCGTTACACGACTACCTCCGTGGACTGACCAACACTCACCATTCGGCGAGTGACTGGACTCTGGATCCTCGTGTGGCTGTGAGTCGAGCGTTCGACGCTGATGGGGTTCCCCGAGGTGTGGGAAACCAGGTCTCTGCCGAGTTCAACCTCCTCTATCGCTTCCACTCGGTTATCTCCCGGCGAGACGAAAAGTGGACGAATGAGTTCCTGAAGAGTCTGTTCCCCGACCTCAAGAAACCGCTGGAGCAACTTACGCCACAGGAGTTTATGCAAGGTTTAATAACTTACGAACGAAGCATCGAGAAAGACCCGAGTAAGCGGGAATTCGGTGGACTGAAACGCAATCAACATGGTAGGTTCAACGACGCCGAGTTGGTACAGATCCTGAAGGACAGCATGGAAGACCCTGCGGGTCTATTCGGGGCTAGGATGGTTCCCAAAGCACTCCGCATGGTCGAAATTGCTGGCATTCTCACTGCACGCAAATGGAATCTCGCGTCCTTGAATGAGATGCGTGATTTCTTCAAGCTGAAGCGGCATTCGTCATTTGAGGACATCAACCCTGATCCTAAGATTGCCGATCTGTTGCGGAAGCTGTACGATCATCCGGATATGGTCGAGATGTATCCTGGGATCTTCTTGGAGGATGCCAAGCCTGCCATGGATCCTGGTTGTGGTGGATGCCCTCCTTACACTGTTGGGCGAGCAGTCTTTAGCGACGCGGTTACTCTCGTTCGATCGGATCGGTTCTTGACTTTGGTCAGTCAAATCACTTCTACTCTGCCGCTTTTAAATGTAGGAGCTAACAGCAAGTCAGGACTACACTGCGTCTAATCTCACTAACTGGGGCATTCGGGAAGTTCAACAAGACTATGATATGTGAGTATCGACGAAGCAACTCGATCCATAGCTCTTGGTTTAGTATCTAACAAATCATAGTTTGGGAGGCTCGATGTTCCATAAGTTGATCCAGCGCGCACTGCCCGGATGGTTCCCATACAACTCGCTCCACGCAACCCAGCCAATGTTCACCCGTAAAATGAACGAACAAATTGCGAAAGAGATTGGGACAATAGATAGGTACAGCCAAGACGATCCAAAACCGCCACCGCATACGGTCATGCTCGCGAAGCACGAGACCATCATTGAGGTGTTGAAGGACCAGGATACATTCCGCGTCCCATGGGCCAGGTATCTCAACGACATGATACCGGGCAAGAGGTTCAATGACTACATGTTAGGAGGAGACGGCCCGGGTAACACAGCCCAGAAGAAGCTCGTCAAGTCCGTTTTGTTCAGTCCGGATCAGTTCAGCCAGTTGCTTTCGCATACGACTGTTACGCTGGGTAAGGAATTGCTAGAACTGAACACTCTACAGCTGTCCAAGGAGCTGAACCAAGTTGATATCATTCGAGAGTAAGTTAATCTAGCTTCTGCCACGCACAATGGCTATCACAACTGGAGGTTTACTGACCCGATTCAGCGTCGCAATCCCCCTCAATGCAAGAATAATGGCGGACCTCTTCTGCCTGGACATGAAGACCCCAGAGAACGAATCCGGCAGCATGAACGCAGCAACAGTCTACAAACATCTCATGAACGTCCGCACCTGGGGTTTCAACAACAACGACCCCGGGTTGATGTTGCAACGCAGAAAATGGGCCTCTGAAAGTGCTGAGGCCCTTGTGAAGACTACTCTCAAGGTTGTCAACGAACAAGCCCAACCACAGAAAACCCACATGCTTGCAAGCTTGACTGGCCATAAGCAGTCCGTCAGTACCCTACGCTGGTATGGAAACAACGTAGCAAAGCAGATGATGGAGATGGACATGACTGCGGCCGAAACAGCGGAAGTGTGCTGGCTTACAGCAGTCGGGGGTGTTGGAGCGCCTGTTGGACTGGTTCGTATATTCCATTTCCTGACGACGTGACACACATTCTTCTAACATAATCCTAATCATCTAGATCGCCGACGTCCTACAGTATTACCTCCGACCGGAAAACATCCACCACTGGAAAAAGATCCAGAGTCTCGTCTCCCAACCCGATAACAGTGGCTCTGTCGACAAGCTTCTCCGACAATACGTACTCGAAGCACAACGTCTAACCAGCATGGAATGCACCGTTCGCGTCTGCAGAGCCCACCGTACCATCAACGATCAGGAATTCAAGCCAGGCGACGTAGTGATCACTCTCCTCGTAAGTAGCCCACCCCGATCACACTCATACTCCTCTCACCCTGAAAATCCAACTAACCCCATCCAGGGCCCAGCCTGCCGCGACCCAAGCAGCATCCCCGACGCAGAAACATTCAAGCTCGACCGTCCCTCAAACGCATACATCCACTTCGGCT
This sequence comes from Aspergillus neoniger CBS 115656, assembly GCF_003184625.1. Classification (NCBI taxonomy): domain Eukaryota; kingdom Fungi; phylum Ascomycota; class Eurotiomycetes; order Eurotiales; family Aspergillaceae; genus Aspergillus; species Aspergillus neoniger. The sequence goes on along the minus strand of NW_020291220.1, from coordinate 1,169 downwards.
ACGGCGCGCACGAGTGCCTAGGCAAGGAAATCGCATTGACATTCGCGGTCTCCATGCTACGCGTCCTAGCAGGATTGAAGTACCTACGACCAGCACCAGGCGATATGGGCATGCTGAAGAGTATCATCGTCGATGGGAGAAGGGTCTATCTGAATGATAGTTGGTCATGGATGACCCAGGATCCGACTAGTAAGTCCTCCTACACGACCATCCACCCATCTTGCTAACAATATTATTACCTATAGCATGGAAACTCCACTTCTCAGGCTACGGCCAAGGCGCCTACGAAGCCCCACCCCCGCCCCCAGCAGCAGCAATACCAGCCTTCCCTACTGCAGACCAGAATCCTGATACTAGCGACGAGAGTGGTGTCGATGATACAATCTACTCCGCTGTACCTACTACGCATCATCATCATGGGGAACCAGAATATACCAGACAGGAGAGCTACACCATGACTGATGGCGGGATGGGCATGGCAACGCAGTATTCGTTCGGACAGAGCCATCATAATCAGTATCAGTATCATGAGGTGACTAGAACGTCTTCGTCGTCGTTGCCTTCTATGTTGGGGGATGATGAGAGCTATGGGAGGTTTTCGGGGACGTTGAATTGATTTGATGTATGGTAGAGAAGGGGGAGGGGTTGGGGTATTTGTTGTTGTTAATGAATGGCTTCTTTAATATGAGACGGAGAGATGTTCTCAGCTGTGATAGGTATCACTAGACTGTAGTTATAATCCAAGTGACTGGGAGGAGGTACTTTAAAACTACGAGCTATAGCTGCGCTTGATGTAGCATTCAACAGCAGAGCCAGCCAAGCAATATGAGATGAGATAGAATGTGTCGCATTCTTACTATACCTTGATGCAAATTCCTCCGCGAATCCCGGATGTACCAGCCATCCCGTCGGTTTGAACCATGGAACCGTAAACTCTAAATAAAAAGAGGGTCGAAAAAAAAAAAAAAAAGGAAAAAGAAGGAAATAAGACAATAAGGAAACAAGAAATAGGCAATATTAAAAAGAAGACAGTAGGAAGTAGGAAATAAGAAAGTAGAAGCGAAGAAACTAGGAAGTAGGGGATGAAAGCAGAACGCAGAAAGCAGAAAGCAGAAAGCAGAAAGCAGAAAGCAGAAAGCAGAAAGCAGAAAGCAGAAAGCAGAAAGCAG